>NC_059106.1:55247000-55471168 GCF_020740685.1 Jaculus jaculus | reverse complement strand
GCCCCACATAGCCACATGCACAGTGACACAAGTGTGGAATGTCACACACGCACACAAGAGGGCACACATATCTGGAGTTCACAGTGGCTAAAGGCCCTGGAGTGTGTATTCTCTCTCTCTCTCTCTCTCTCAAAAATAAATAAATAAATTAATAATAATAAAAGACTAGGATCTAGTATTGCATCTCTTCCCATCTGGCTATGTAGCCCAGGCTAACCTACAACTCATAAACCTGCCTCAGCCTCCCAAGTGCTGGAGTCACAGGCATGTACCACCATGTCTGGTGTCTTAGGCCTCTGTGCTCAAAGTCATGGAGCTGGCAAGCAGTTGCCTCAGCCCCTTTGGTCTGGGGCAGCAGGGAGAGGAGGAAAGAGACGAAGTGCCATTTGCTTCCCGGACTGCAATCTGTCTGTGTCCCATCCCCCATGTGGTGAAATGGGAGTGACTGTGACCCTCTCCTCACACATTACCATGTCCAGAAGGCAAATCCCTGCAAGGCAGTCCAGTGGGTAACGTTCTAGTTACGTAAGCACGAGGGCCTGCGTTCAGGTCCCCAGCAACCATGTTCAAGCTGGGCATGGTGGTGCATACTTGCAATCCTAGTGCTGGAGAATCCCTAGGGCTTACTGGCTACCTAGTCTAGCTGAGCTCTGGGTTCACAGAGAGGCCCTGTCTCACATTGTAAGGCAGAGCTGGGTGAATAAGGCACTTGCTGCTTAAGCCTGAACACCCGAGTTTGATTCCCAGACCCCACATAAAACGCTGGCATGGGATGGAGAGGCTGCACAGTGGTTAAGGCGCTTGCCTGCAAAGCCTAAAGACCCAGGTTTCATTCCACAGTGCCCAGGTAAAGCCAGATACTCAAGTTGGCACATGCATCTGGAGTTCGTTTGCAGTGGCTAGAGGCCCTGGTGTGCCCGTTCTCTCCCTATCTGCCAATTTCTCTCTCTCTCTCACATAAATAAATAAATAAATAAATTTCTCTTAAAAAAACAGTGCATGATGCTGATGGCAAGATGGGAGGTAGAGAGAGGAGAAATTCCTGGAAGCTTGTGGTGAGTGCAGCATAGACTAGTGGAGCAAGAACCAGAGAAGTAAACCTCGCCTCAGCTGACAGGCAAGAACGGACCAAAGCGCTGACCCCTGACCTGTGTGTGCACGCCACGGCGGACGTGCCACCATGCACACGCACATAGCTGAAAAAAGACACTGGGGTTGGAGAGATGGCTTAGCAGTTAAGGCGCCTGTCTGTGAAGCTTAAGGACTCACGTTCAATTCTCCAGATCCCACGTGAGCCAGACACACAAGGTGATACAAGTGTATAAGGTCCCACATGCGCACAGGGTGGCACACATATCTGGAGTTTGATTGCAGTGGCTGGAGGCTCTGGCGCACCAATTCCCTCTCCCTTTCTCTCTCTCATATAAAAAAGGGGGGCTGGAGGGATGGCTGAACGGTTAAGGCGTTTGCCTCTAAAGCCAAAGGACCTGGGTTCGATTCTCCAGGACCCACGTAAGCCAGATGCACAAGGGGGCACGCGTGTCTGGAGTTCGTCTACAGTGGCTGGAGGCCCTGACATACCCATTCTCTCTCTATCCCTCCCTCCCTCCTTCCCTCCCTCTTTCTCAGTCAAATAAATAAAAGTAGAGACAGATTTAAGAAGACACCTGATGCCAACTTCTGACCAATATACATACACACACGTACCCACACACATGAACATGCATATATAAATGTATGTATACTGCATACACATGAGGAAAACCCAGCAACAGGAGCCAATCTGGGCAGAGCTCCACAGGACTGGGAAGGCCTGGCACAGTAGCACACAGCCCGAGCTTGCTAGATGCTAGGTGTCCCCCGGCCAGGGGTCTGTTGACATGCTGCCAAATCTGCAGAGTCCTTCACATAGCTGGCCAGCTCTGGGCATGAGGTACGCCACCCACGTACAAAACAAAACAAAACAAAACAAGGTCTCCTGAGGCCTTGGGGAATACAGAGCGGGAAGGGGGGGTATGCTCACTGGACATCCTAGAGACAAGGTGCTCAGAACACTCAGCTCAAGGAGGCTACAAGACTACAAGAGCTGGGTTTGAGTCCTAGCTCTGCCCCCACCCCAAAGTGGTCCTGCCTCCTCTTGGCTTGGCTTTCCCTGTCCCTCAAGTGGTGAGAACAGCCCATGTGGGCATCACTGAGATCAAAGCATCTCACGGGGCAAGGCCTGATGGCCCACAAAGTACCCCCAGGCTCTGCTGTGGCCTGACGAGTGTCAGTAAATAAACCCCCACACATGGGAGCTGTGTGACCACAGATGGCGTTTCTCCTTGGGCGAGGGGGAAAGCAGAACGATTCATATGGCATGAAGAATTCTCACCAGGACCCCAGAAGGCTGAGCTCTGGTCCCAGCTCTGTACCAAGCCTTGGATGGGATCAAGTTGGCTTCTGGGGACTTTTGTGAGTTCTGCCAAGGAGGAATGAACAGCACACTACCTCCTTTCCCCCAGGGTTTGGGGTGGGGGAAGGGACACGGACAGATCCCAGTCCAAGTGTCTAATTGGCTGTATGATGGCTTTGGGCCACTTCTTCCTCCCTGGATGTCAGGTCCCCTTGTGAAGTTAAGGTTCACACCTAGAGGTTTGGGATGAGAGGATGGGGAGAAGCAACAGGAATGGGGGCTGAAGACAAAGACCCCAGGGAGGGGGTGCCCCCGTAGGGTGGGGCGGAGGCCTGAGAGGGCCAGTGGGCCCTGAGCCAGCTGCTGCAATGAAAATCTCTTAACCACACAGAATTGTTAACGGCTCCCAAATCCTGTTGTAGCACAGGCTTAGAAAGGCTTAAACTGTTAAATGCATAAACTTCCTCAATAAACCGGGCCTCTCTCGCCAGATCCCAGGGCCCAGCCAGATGAAAAGGCAGAGAGGCTGGAGGCAGGGAAACTTCCCCAGCTGTTTATGAGCCTGCTGGGATGTGGTGGAGGCGGCCTGGCCCAAGCCTGTCACCCGGGGGGTAAGGGGTGTTCTCTAGGTCAGGAGAGCAGGCACAGGGCCAAGGAGAGGACAGTGGAGGGCTCCAGGGGTGGCTGGTTAACATCCTGCCCCTACCAGTTGTACCATCTTGGTCAGCCGTGGAACCTCGCTGAACCCCACTTTCTGTTTTGGTAAAATGGACATGGCCCAGAGAGAGACGAAGGGTCAGCGGGACACCGCTGGTGCAGGAGAAATGAGACGTTTGGCCGCAAGAGCGCAGCCTGCAGGTGCCACCTACGCAGGTGCGGTGCTGGCCAGCCTGGGCTTCGGAATGAGACAGCGGCCCTGGGAGGGTGCTTGGACAGTGGGGCTGAGCACTGGGTGAGCATGGGCAATGCTGGGTGGGAACAGTGGGCAGAGGCTAGAGGCCAGGTGGGACCTCTTTTCTGAGGCTTGTGGGACTTCCCCACCCCTAGGACACCTCCATTCCCCCATGTCCGGGCAGGAAGCAAGTGCCCTGCACGGCTTACTGGGGCCTCCTTCCCCGTGAGCTGCTCTGGTTGCCTCTAAAGTGCCACATCCCCCTAACCCCGGTCCTCCCACAGCCACTCGCTTGTTCTACTCTTTGCTCCCATCACCCCAGAGGTTCCTGAGCTTTTGGGGTGGGCAGGGCTGAGTAGGTTTCATGCTCCCATTTCTCAGGTACAGAAACAGAGACTCATCCCGTCACACACCCTGCTGTCTGCTCTCCTTGAAGTCTTCAGGATGGGGGCTCCATGGCCAGGTGGGCGACATGGCCCCATAAGAAGAGGACGTTCTGGCCATGTTCTGTGCCTGGTTAATACATTGTCCAAGTTGGACAAAGCCAGGCTTAAGTGCTGGCTCTGAAACTTAGTGCTGTGCGTGGTCCTGGGCAACGTGTTGACCTTCTCTGGACTTTAGTCTAAACATCTGTAAAATGGAGGTGATAAACATGAGGTCCAAAAGAACAACGAAGGCATGGGCTTACAGGACAGGGCTGGGCACCCAGGCATCTTCATCCTCTAGCCTGTGCCACCCTTGGCCTTGAACAACAACAGAATGGAAGCCTGGCACCTATTGTCACCCTCCTGCTTTGCTGCTTTTCTGAGAACACCTGCTCTCCCTGCAAAGCTGCCACCTGGCCAGAGGGCAATAGAAAAAAAAATTAACACACTCACCGAAGAATTTCCCTTCCTGCCTTTGGTTCCTGTCCTGAAGGGGCCTGGCAAATGACTCCTCCTCCAGGAAGTCTCTGAGCTCTTGGTCCCTCTCCTACATGTCCCTTAGGCTGAGATTGGGACTGGGGCTCCTCTGTGAAGGCAAGGAGAGCCTTTGTCATCTTAGTCAGACCCCCACACAGCCCAGGTATGGCCCACAGTAGGGGCCTGGGAATGTTGTTGGAGTGAAAAAGAAATGCAGTTATGAGGACAGAAGACCCAAAGTGTCCACTATCGCCTGCCCAGACCACAGGGAACGTGAAAACCAAGAAGAACGACTCATTCCACACCCTGGGGTCCAGAGCCTGGATGTAGTCAGCTGACTCAGCAGGAGGGTGAAAAGCGTAGCATCTCTGACCTTTCCTGAGTACACTCAGCTTCTGCCTGCCTCAGGGTCTTTGCAGCTCATCCTCTTGGCCTGGTAATGTTTCAGCTCAGCCAGTCAGCACCACCTGAAGGTCCCTTCTTCCAGGAAGCCTCCCCTGCTTGCCACAGCCCTGCCAACACTCGGCTTCCCCAGGCCCATCCTGACCACTCACCTGTCTTCAGTATGGCCCCTACAGCCTCACTGTCCCTGGATGTGTCTGTCAACCTCACTAGTGTGGGTGCCCTTGGGGACAGGGGCATGACAGGTCTTTCTAAGCATCAGTGCCAGAGACAGTTTGCAGCACATAAAAGGTACTCGGCACGTATCAGCTTCTGGGTCTTGGTAAGGACATCTCTGTCCCCTCCAAGTAGACAAACGAGAAGCTGCTGTTCAGGGAACATGGGACAGTGGAAGGATGGGCGGGTGGTGGGTGTACAGGAAAGGGAATGTGGGAATGGCTTGGCCAATTTCTAAGAGCAAAGAAGTGAAGAGCTTGTGTGAGCTGGCTGGAATCCCTGTCCAGGCCCCTCCCCAAAGGCTGGTCTGTGTGGTTCTGGTCTGACCTGAGCCTGGGAGTCTACAGAGGTCACCCACCACCCCTCCTCTCCTTTCCCCCAGTGGAGTGTCTCCCCTCCCACTCAGCATTCCAACTCCACCCCCTTCCCCCAGCCAGCCAGCTCCAGATCTGCCAGCAGCTCTAGTCATGGCCTCCCTCCTCCGCACCCCTAGACTGACCAGGCCCTACCTTCCAGACTCCCCCAGACACATCTGGGCCACTGGCCTAGCCTCTGAGGAAAGGGCTGAGGCGGAGGGCAGGATGGGAAGTAGGCCGTCCTGAGGCCCGAGAGATGATCCCTGGCCTCTGGCCCCCTCCCTTCTTTGGCTAGAGAAGCAAAGGATTCTGGGAGTAAAACAGAAAATAAAGCCCTAGGCATGACAGGCCACGCTAGTGAGAGCACTGGGAAGCAGGCGCAGGGGCTGCTGCCAGGAAGGGACAGGCCAGGCTGTCTTCAGGGTCACCTGCTAATACCTGTCTAAGGCGGTAGGAAGAGTCCATGCCCTTTGACCTTCTAGTTTCATGTCTGGAAATATCTCCCAAACCATGCAAGGAGCAGGGTCTGGGAAGTTCGAGATGGCTCAAGGCTGCAGCCATCCCCACCTGCAGGCCGTCCACAGAGTGCTGGTGTGTATCAGCAATGGCTCACTGACACCCAGGAACTCAGCAAGCCTCCCCAAATGTCCCGTAGCTGTAACGTGGCTGGAGAGATATGCTTGAAATATATCAACAATCCTCTGGCTGAGGCATGGCTCAGTGGTGGAGCCCCTGCTCAGCACTAAGGGGCCCTGGGTTCCCCTCTTTGCACATTAACAAAACTCCTAAGGGAGTTTGAGCAATTCATTTTTCTCTTTAATAAGATCAATACGAGCTAGGTATAGTGGCTTATACCTGTAATCCCAGCCCCTCTGGAGGCTGAGGGAGGAGGATTTCTGCAAGTTCGAGGCCAGCCTGAGTTATAACTCAAAAAAACAAAAAACTAGTACACGAGTGAGTACTTGAGTTCGGATCCCCAGACCTTCACATAAAAGCCAGAAGTTGTGTTGGGCTTCTATTCCCAGCACACCTACTGCCAGATGGGAGGAAGAGACAGAAGAATTTTCTAGAAGCTTGTGAGCCAGCTAGTTCAGTGTTCACAGCAATATGAACAAGAGACCCTGCCTCAAGTGAGGTGGAAGGCAAGGACCCACACATGCGTAATGAACACATATTCACACACACGTATGCTTGTACACATACACACCATCATATGTACCCCCAAAAAAGTCAATATGTAAGTACTTGTCCATACACCTGGAAGTCTCCACCACTCTGTTAGCAAGGATTCTATCTGGTGGTGAGATGGTGGACAATTTTAATTTTTTCCTTTTTGCATATTGGTCATTTCTCTCCTCCCCTTCTCTTTCCTTCTTTTTGGAGAGAGATAATCTCCTTTATCCCACGCTGGCCCTGAGCCTGTTATGTAGCTGAGGATGAACTTGAATTCCTGATCCTTCTGTCTCCACTCCTCCAGTGCTGGGATTACCGGCACACACCACAGTGCCTGCGGGACGGAACCCAGGGCTTCGTGCTTGGTAAGCAAGTGCTTTACTTGCTGAGCCACACCCACAGCTTTCGATTATAAGGAATTTCTAAATATTCTACAAATGACCTCTATTGCTTCTGTGATGAAGTTGTTGCTTCTTCAAAATCAAAAGCTCATCAGGGCGGGGGGGGGGGGGGGAACATCACTGTAAGCACACGAAAGATTGCTCTCATATTCTGATGTTCCAGGCACTGGCTCAGTGCCACAGCCCAATGAACCTGCTTTGCAGATGAGAAAACAGAGACGGTCAGAGGCTTGCCCAAGCTCAGGCAGCTAGTGAGGGGCAGCACTGGGTTGGAAAGAAGGTCTCTAGAGGCCAGGGTCTGGGAGGAACTGGGCTGGGGCTACAGCGCAGGGCAAAGGGCCCGCAGGCAAAGCCCCCACAGCTGCCAACTTGGAATGGCGTGGCTGGAGAGGGCGCATCGGCATGTGGGCGCAGCCTCCTTCAAACTTGCACACAGCTGTCCACCTGCCTCGAAGCGAAATATTAAAAGTCTCACCCCCCCCACACACAAGATGGCAGCCACGGTGCTCACCGAGGGACGCTCTGCGGATGTGGGTGGGGGTGGGAGACAGGAGGGCAAGGCCCCCAAAGTCTAGGCTGAAGCTGCAGCTGCACAAGGGGCTGAGGTGGGAACGAAGAGACCAAGGGGAATAAGGAGACAGAGACAATCTGGAGAGACTGAGTCAGGGTACTTTACAATCAGGCCAATAACCATATGGAAAGAGTTCAAAAGACCGATGGCGTTGGGTGGGAGCTTCAGAGAGGAACTCTGGAGCTGCATGGGTCCCCCAGTACACCTGCTAAGGGGAGCCCTAGAGGGACTGAGATCCCTGGAGTTGGGTGGGGGGTTACAGCAAGGTCCTTCTGCCAGAAATCCCAGGGTCTCTGCCTAGCAGATGTATGGCAGTGTAGGCCCACTCAGACCAGATACTCAATAAAACCAGAAGAGATGAAGGCTTGGGGCAGAGTCGTACCTCAGCCCCTACGCCTGCCACCCATCACCATGCCTTGGGGCCTTGACTCATGCTGTCTCCTCAACCGCTCTTCACCACTCCTCTCTGAATTCTACTAACTCCACAAGACTAATGACAGCACCACTTCTTCCTTGAAGGCTTCCGAGATCCCACGCAGAAAGGACGCTTTCCTCCTGGTATCTCACACCGCCTCAGTGGAGCTTATTTCCTCAGACCATGCTCAGCCTGCCCTTCCTGTGTCCCAATCACCACTCACCCAGGGACCACTTGAGGCTGAACTCTGAATCTTGAGTTTCTCTGGGACCCTCAGTGTACATGTGTGTGTGCGTGCATGCATGTGTGTGTGTGTCGCTTCTGCATAGCCTAGCTCCTGGTATGTGCATGGCCCACAGTACTTGACCAACCCACATTTGCTAAAGGGCTATATGGCTTATAGTACTTGCTGGTAGAATGACTGGTTTCTCCTACTATGTGCTGCACACAGTAGGCTCCAGAGAAAGTGACTTGGACTGAATCTGTTTAACCCTTAGCTCTATAAACAGGGTACTGACACCCTTTGAAAGCCACCATTCCTGCCCTAGGATGGTGGCCCTGAGGACTCACCTATTGCCTACCTAAGAAAGCATCTAGCCTTATCTTCTCTAACTTTTACAATATTTACTTATTTGTAAGGAGGGAGGGAGGGAAGGAGAGAAGGAGAGAGAGATGATGGGTGAGCCAAGGCTTTC
The DNA here is from genome assembly GCF_020740685.1 of Jaculus jaculus. NCBI lineage: Eukaryota > Metazoa > Chordata > Mammalia > Rodentia > Dipodidae > Jaculus > Jaculus jaculus. The sequence goes on along the minus strand of NC_059106.1, from coordinate 55,462,750 downwards.
TGCCACTGCAAATGGACTCCAGATACATGTACCACCTTGTGCATCTGGTTTTGCATGAGTATTGAGGAATTGAACCTGGGCCATCACACTTTGCAAGCCGGCATCTTTAACCACTGAGCCATTTCCCCAGCCCTGTATTCTCCAATATATGTTAACAAAGAGTGAGATTTTTTTCCTCCTATCAGGTTATATTTGATATTAAGAGAAGCTTCTCAGATTTGGGTAACGTCCTCTCTCACCCTCAGGCAGAGGCTCCTGGGGTGGGGCTAGGGCTGGGCTTGTGGCCATCACCTTGGCCTTGAGTTCCAGCGGGGTCTGGCCAACTTGTGTTATCTCACTGCCTGTCTGAGCTAATAGTCTTATTACAGAATTATCTAGGCTGCTGTTCTTGGCACAACCTCGGAGCCACATGACCAGACCTGGAAAGAGGTCTGAGCCAGCCCCACACACCTGCACTTCCGACAACTTGTCAGGAAATTCTGACCCGCAGAAAAGGCTGAGAATCCAAGTGACAGAGACTGAGGGAACAATGACCAGCCCCTCAAATGTGAACCCTGGTCTCCATCCCTCCCTGGCCCAGGAGGCAGTCACATCTGGGTGGCCACTCCAGGTTCCCTGAACTTGTTAACCACACCCTGACTGGCCTCCTCAGGCATCCAGTGGCTAGGCTGGGCTGGGACTGGGTCTTAGCTGGGTTATCTGATCAGGACTGGAGGGCAGCCAGGACTGGGGACGCCCTGCCCCAGCCTCACCCACACCCACACCCACATCTCATAAACGTGCTTCTGACCATAACTTCTAAGATGGCCCCAGGACTCTGCAACAGAATTCAAAGCCTGGGTCACTGTGACTCACTCCTTGGAGGGAAGGCTGAATTTAACCATTCACTTTATTCTTTTTTTTTTTTTTTTGAGATAGGATCTCACATCACCCAAGATGGCATCAAACGGAAACAGACATGAAGGTGCTCCTGGCTGAACACTGTCCACTGATGGTTTTTCTCACATCCTCCCTCAAGCCCGTAGCTTTGGCTATACGGACCCAGTTCTTGGAGGGCCCAGTTGACGACCATGCCCCCAGGCCTCTACTCCCACAGACTCGTCTTCCACAAGCCCTGGGCTACCCACCCAACACATCCTCTCCTGAGACTCAGTCCTGTCACCACCTCCTCCCGTCTCCTATCCTCCTGTCGTCTCAACAGTTCCGATGAGAGCAAACGCAGTGCCTCCCACCTTCGCTCAGTCACAGAGCTGTCACTCATAAGGACTGTGAGCTCCAGAGGGCAGGACCCTAGCCGGATCCCGAGGCTCCGGGAGAATTTGGTGAATGAATCAACAATCATCTGTGAGCAGCTGGTTTCTGGTTTGCATGTTCTGAAGCCCACCTCATCTCTGCCGTCGTTCTCCAAGGCTGTGCTCTTCCCAAGGACACTCAGCCGCAGAAGGCTTGCCTAGCATGTGTGAGGCCCTGGTTCAGCCCTAGCATCTCAAAAATAAATACCAATCCAATAAAAAAATAATACAACAGAAAGTATTACCTTACATAAGAAACTGGACCTTTCCTTCAACTCCCCTATTTTTCTCCCAGAACTATCACCTCCTGGTAAGTTAGAATTCCACTGCCTGTGACTCCTGCCTCTGACTTGTCTTCACATTCCACCACTGCCTTGGGAAGACTCCCCGTGGTCCCACCCTCTGTAATGCCCCAGTGTACACTGACACCAGCTCTGACATTGCTTTCCTACTGTCCTCTGCCTCCTGTCTCGATGCCCCTCCAGGATCTGAAATGCTGCTTACTGGTATCAAAATGCCAGAGGGATATGTCCCAGACAGGGAGGACTTTATCTCAGCGCATCAGCCTTTGGCTCCCCAGCATCCCTAGCATAGTATAAACTCTCAGTCTACCACTTGTGGCAGCCCAGGAGTCAGCCGCAACCTCAGATTCCAGTGGGAAATGCAATCCCCTATATAAATGACACATTCATACTCACACCGTGGACCTTACATACAGTATGCATTTGGATAACATATACTAAGCAATTTCCATGTGCCAGGATCTATGATAAGTGCTTTACATGCCTTGAGCTCTTGACTCCTCACACCATCCTATTGAAAAATGGCTTTGCGGCTGGAGAGATGGCTTAATGGTTAAGCGCTTGCCTGCAAAGCCCAAGGACCCTGGTTCGAGGCTCAATTCCCCAGGACCCATGTGAGCCAGATGCACAAGGTGGCACATGCATCTGGAGTTTGCTTGCAGTGGCTGGAGGCCCTGGTGTGCCCATTCTCTCCCTCTCTCTCTCTCTTTCTGGGTGTCTATCACTCTCAAATAAATGAATAAAAATAAAATAAAAACAAGAAATGGGATGTTTCCTGTGTCTTCACTCTGTTTTTAAAAAAAAGAAAGAAAAATGGCTTTGCACTTGGCCGAGGTTATACAGTTAATATCTGGCAGGGCTGCACCTAGAAGCAGGGCTTCCTGCCTTCCAAGCTTTTTCATCACCATGCAATACCTCTTACAAACTTCTTACGTCTGCAAACTACCTTCATGATTCACTGTTGTGTGCAAACACTGCCTGTATCATTACTCTCTCACCATGCTTCCTTAAAAGAGCTAGTATCCCTGGTGGCTTTGGAGCCCCACTCCCTGCATGAGAACCCCAGATCTCCATCTCCCACTCACTGTCTGGCCTTCTGGAACCTCAATTTCTTATTTCTTTTTAAAATAGTTTATTTATTTGAGAGAGACACAGAGAGAGAGAATGGATGTGCCAGGGCCTTTAGCTACCACAAACTCACTCCAGACACATGAACCACCTTGTGCATCTAGCTTTACTTGGGTCCTGAGGAATCGAACCTGGGTCCTTAGGCTTTGCAGGCAACTGCCTTAACCACTACGCAATCTCTCCAGCCCCTCAATTTCTTCAAGGGAAATAGTACTTCACTTTTTGGACTTTGTGTGAGGACTGAACTCTGTCCCATACATGCTCAGCACACAGCATGAGCAGCAGCCCACGGTGACTCCAGGCTCACAGTGAAAGTGTCTTTTTCTATCACTATGAATCACAAGTGATTTTGTGGTCTGTTTTGGCCATTGGAACAAGCAGAGAGACGAGGTGTGGCCTGTTCCAGGTGGAAACATCCGGGACTCTGAGCAGCAAGCCACATTCTCAGGCTTTCTTCTATCACAATGGTGGCAATATTCCAAACAGTAGCACTCCAGTGCTTTCCTCCCACAGGGACAAGTTCCAAGCTGACCCACAATGGACAAGTAGCATTGAGTGAGAAATAAACTTGGATTGTTTTGTCATTTCAGCTTAGCCTGGCTTATACTGACTGACAGAGGATAAACCCAAACTATGTAGCTGAGGATGGCCTTGAACATTATTTTTAAGCTTACGTGTGTGTGTGATGTGTGAGCTTGGGTGTGCATGTGGAGGTCAGAGGACAACCTCAGGTGTCTGTCCTTGCCTTCTACCTTGTTTGAGACAGGGTCTTCTATTGTTCACCACTGTACACACTAGGCTGGATGCCTCGGCCTCTCATCTCCTGTAGGACCACTGGGATTACAGACATGGGCTTCTGTATCCGGTTGTACGTAGGTCTGAGGATCCAAACTCAGGCCCTCATATTTGTAATTCCCTCCCTCCCTCCCCAGACACTTCCCCCTTTGAAATTCCATTCTCCATCATATTACCTCCCCATCTCAATCATTGCACTTACATATATACAATATCAACCTATTAAGAACCCTTCTCCCTTCCTTTCTCTTCCCTTTAAGGCCTTCATATTTGTAACAGCAAGCATTTACACACTGAGTCATCTCCTCTGCCCCATGACCTTGAACTTCTGATACTCCTGCCTTCACTTCCCAAGTGCTGGGGTGACAGGTACGCACCACCACACTCAGTTTTATTCAGTGTTAGGGGATTAGGGGATGGAGCCCAGGGCTTCATGTATGCTGGGCAGGCGCTCTACCAACTAATCTGCATTCCCAGCCAGACATGTTCATCCTAAACGTGAAACCACAACCCTTCCATAAATGAAGATGGGGAAGCACCATCTGCCATGACAAACACCCATATGATGATTAAAACGAAGAGCCTCTGTCCTCACACAACCCACGGTGTAGGTATACATCCTGTGTGTGCACACAGATCACTGTTCAGGAAGGGCTATTTAAATCATGGAGAACCTCAGCGTCAGCCCCAAGGCCTCTATCCTTGCCAACACGAACCCAGCTAGCAGCTGAGCTACAACCAAAACCATCTCCTCGGGGTCCCGCTCCGCTGCCCCTTACCTCTGCACACAGTGCCATTCTCCACGGCCTCAAAGCCCGCTTTGCACATGCAGCGTCCAATGGGCACCAGCCACTCGCCGTCCCCGTTACAGTACAGCTTGATGGGCACGTCCACCTCTTCGGCATTGGCGATGCAGCTGCCCCGGGCAGCCACCAACGATGTGCTCTCGGCCCCCGACAGTGTCTCCTGGAAGACGGCACCATTCTGGATGACACGGGGACACTTGCGGTAAAAGACTCGCACTGCGATGAGGGACATGCAGCCGCCGTAGTCCTGGAAGGCCAGGTAGAAGCCGTTACGGGACACGGGCCCAAAGCTCCGCACCTCAGTGTTGATCTTCATGACGCGGCCGCCCAGGTCCACCTGGGAGAAGCTCTCATCGGCTGCAATGGTGTCCACCTTCACCCACGGGTTCTCCATCCAGTTGGGGAAGGTTTTGGTGGCTGAGTCATAGTCAGCCTCGAAGTAGTAGAGGTTGAAGGTCTCCTTGCAGGAGCCAGGCACGCTGGGGATGCTGCTGCAGTCTCGCACGGAGAACTTCATCTCCACATGGATGCGGTGGGCGCCTCGGCGCCGGATGAATTTGGTCCGTAGCCAGTTGTTCTGGCTCGACTCAAAGACGTTGCACACCTGGTACGTGCGGATGGTATTCATGTTCTCATCATAGCCGCTCACCTCTTCCCACTGTGGATGAAAGGCCAGTCAGGTTGGGGAGATAGTGCTTAACCACAGCAAGAATATTGCCTGAAGGGGAGACAGAGTTGGGCTTTGGGGATCCTCCTGTCCTGATGATGGTGAGAATTTTCCATCGAATGGAGGGGACATGTAGCCTTGGCCTTGAGGGATTTCCTAGGCTACTAGCAACATACCATCCAATGGCAAAAGGCGCACACTCCACTTCTGGTACTCCCTAGTCCCTATGGGAGATGTGGCCCTAACCGTCAGGGGCTCAACTAACCTTATAAAGGACACACAGACCTTGGGCTCAGGAAGCTCCAGGGGGAAGTGACTTGGGAGGAGTGCCTTCCGGTGCAAGTAGATGGCTGTGTACACAGGGGGCTAACGGTGTGACTAGGCAAACCATACTTCTGAGGTCCCTGTCTGATGCAGCCGATACAGTCCTTGTCCTTGGAGATTCCCAGTCCAATGAAGTGCGAAGGTTCATACTCCCACTGACCTAGTTACCCACAAGAAAGGTCCTACCCCACCATAATGGTTGGGCTCTGGGGCTTGTAGCTTTAAGGTGCTGGCGCCACCTGGTACCTGAAAGGAACCTGCTGGCCTCTCTGCCTGGGGTGCTGGGTCATATCACTTGCTCCAAGCCTGAACCACTGCAACTCAGGAGAGCTGCTAAGTCTGTAGCCATGGGCATGGGGCAGATGGCTAAATGCCTCCTCTGCTCAATTCTGAGCCTATGTTCAGCTCTCCCTCAAGTTCTCTCCATCTCTTCCTCATTTATTTTTTTTTTTGACTTTTTAAAGTTTTTTTTTTTTATGAGAGATTGAGAGAGACACAAAGAGAGAGAGCGAGAGAGCGAGAGCAAGAGAGAGAAAGAATTGGCATGCCAGGGCCCCAGACACTGAACTCAAACTCCAGATGCTTGTGCCACCTAGTGGGTATGTGTGACCTTGCACTTGCCTCACCTTTGTGTGTCTGGCATATGTGGGATCTGGAGAGTAGAACATTGGTCCTTAAGGCAAGCACCTTAACTACTAAGCCATCTCTCCAGCTCCTTGTTTATTTTATTTTATTTATTTATTTGAAAGTGACAGAGAGAGAAAGAGGCAGAGAGAGAAAAGAATGGGCACACCAGGGCCTCCAGATACATGTGCCCCCTTGTGCATCTGGCTAACGTGGGTCCTGGGGAATCAAACCTTGAACTGGGATCCTTAGGCTTCACAGGCAAGTGCTTAACTGCTAAGCCATCTCCCCAGCTCCTTGTTCATTTTATAAAAATATTTTATTTATTTGAGAGAGAGAAAAAGGGAGAGATGAAGAGGCATATAGAGAGAATGGGCACACCAGGGCCTCTAGCCATGGCAAACAAACTCCAGACACATGTACCACCTTGTGTATCTGGCTTACATGGGTACTAGGGAATTGATCCTGGGTCCTTAGGCTTCATAGGCAAGTGCCTTAACCACTAACACATGTCTCCAGGCCCCTCACTTGTTTTTGATGTATATGTGTTTGGTGTCCATATGAATGTTCATATGTGTATACACACATGTGGAGGCCAGAGGTCAATATTGGCTGTCTTCCTCAATTGCTTTCCACCTCACTTATTCAGACAGGTTCTCTCACTGAACCCGGAGCTCACTGATTCAGCTTGTCTACTGAGCCAGCAAGTCCTGAGGATCCTTCTGCTCTGCCTTCTGAGTGCTGGGATTATAGGCACATGTCACCAAACCCAGTGTTCATGTATGTGGGTGTGGGGGACTTGAACTCAGGTCCTCATGCTTGCATGGCAGGTGCTTTGCCAACTAAGTCATCTCCTCAGCCCACTCAAGCACATTTTCTTATTTATCTATTTATTTTTGTGGTGCTGAGGGTAGAAGCCAGGGCTTTGCAAATGCTCAGTGTGTCACTAAACTACCTCCCCTGCCTCCAGCACCCTTGATATGGGTCTGTCTGCAACAGCTGTCCCCAGCGGCCTGTGTCCACGTTCACTCTGCCTTGGGCCTTTGAGAACTATGAGCACTCAGCTACTGTGGTCTGGTCTCCTCAGTGGGTCAGACAGCTCGACGAGGCAGCTATCTCTCTCCCCGCTTCTCCAGAGCTGGCTGGCATGCAGCTGGCTGCACCTAGCAGCATACCCTCTCCCACACAGGCCAAGCTGAGGGCTGGTGTCCTCACAGAGCCTCATTGCTTGGTCATGATTCTCATGCCTGGGCCCATTTTGCAGAAGGGGGAGTAGATACCAGTCAGGTGTGGTCATGTGACCCAGGTCACCAGATCCAAGTCTCATTCACGGGCTTGCCTGTGCTACCTCAGAACATGTCATTTGAAGCAGGAACTGGGGTACTTCCCCTTCCCTCTTTGGGCCTCCACTTCTCCAGTTGCTAAATGTGACCATGGGGATGGCAGATGATCACTGAGCTGCCCTTTGTCCTTGGGGACTTAGATTCTCTGGACCACATCTATGCAGGGCAGAGGGAAGGCTACTGGCCAGGGGAGGCTGAGGTACCTCGAAAGGTGCACACTGTGGCGGGCAGAGTTGGGGCCCACTGGCCAAGCCTCTACTTCAATGGTGACTCTGGAGCTCCCTACATCATTTTTTTTTTTTTTTTGGTGGCACCATGTGACAAAGTCAGCCCCTTGTTACAACCGCTGCTCTTCTTCAGAACTTAATTAGAGCACTTAATTAGAGCACTCTGCCTTTCTCCCCTCTTTCTAATTAACATGCGGAGGCCCTGCAGCCCAAACACCCCAAATAATTGCGTCCGGGGGCCCTGCAGCCCAGCCTGGCCTCATTACAGGCAGGGTGGGGCCGTGAGCCCAGCAGCCTTCGCAGATGGAAAATTGGTGACAAGAAAGAGCCACAGAAAGAAGCCTGACCCTGGGGCCCTGCCTATTGAGATTGAGGCCTGGTGGGGAGGGGGGGGGAGACAGCTCCCTGGTGCAGGCAGCTGAGTCCCCTTAGACTAGGGTGTGGGGGGGGATGGGCTGTGGAGTCAGGGCCTCCCCAGAGAACATTAACATTGACAATGACGATGGTGATAATCATTACAGCTACTCTGTATTGGAGGCCAACCAATGCCAGGTTGTGTTAGGCGCTCTGTAGGAACGCCTTACAGCCGCCATGAGGAAGACAGGTTCATCACCATTTCTCAGATGGGAAACTACAGCTCAGAGGGGTGAAGTTAGCTGGCCTGTCCTCGTGGAGGGTGGGTGGTATTGGGGCAGCACACGGGAGTGTCTGCATCTATGGCTTCTGGCAAGTTCCAAGGAAGGGACCAGCACACCGTGCTTCTCAGGACATTTCCAGCACAGACAGTGGCCCAGAAGAGCCCAAGGGCTGGGGAGATGGCCCAGTGGTTAAAGGCATGTGCTTGCAAAGTCTGCCATCTTGGGTTCAATTCCCCAGTTCCATTAAAAAGCCAGATGCAGGGCTGGAGAGATGGCTTAGCTGTTACGTTGCTTGCTTGCAAATCCTAAGGACCCAGGTTCGACTCTCCAGAACCCATGTAAGCCAGATGCACAAGGTGATGCATGCACACAAGGTGGGCACATGCACAAAAAAAACCCCAAAACAAAAAACAAAATAAACAAGCCAGATGCAGCTGAGCATGGTAGTGCATACCTTAATGCCAGCATTGGGAAGACAGGTAGTTCGAGGCCAACCTGAGACTACATAGTGAATTCCAGGTCAGCCTGGGATAGTAGTGCAAGACCCTACCTGGAAAAACCAAAAAAATAAAAAATAAAAATAAAAATAAAAGCCAGATACACAAAGTGGCTCATGCATCTGGAGTCCACAGGCAAGAGAGCCCAGAGCACTCATTCTCATATTCTCTCTCTTGCTGTCTCTCTGTCTCCTCACAAATAAAAAAAAAATATATTTTAAAATTTTGTTTTGTTTATTTTTATTTATTTGAGAGCAACAAAGAGAGAGAAAGAAGCAGGGAGAAAGAGAGAGAATGGGCACGCCAGGGCCTCCAGCCACTGCAAATGGACTCCAGACACGTGCGCCCCCTTGTGCATCTGGCTAACGTGGGTCCTGGGAAGTCGAGCCTTGAACCAGGGTCCTTAGGCTTCACAGGCAAGCGCTTAACCGCTAAGCCATATCTCCAGCCCTAAAAATATATTTTAAAAGGAACCCAAGGATGTGGAGGGGAGTCTAATGTTATGTGGGTTCAAAGACAGGAAGGAGAAGACTGATACAAACCCGAGCTCCAGCTGGGGGCACGGTTGCGTGGTAGAGCACTTGCTTAGCATTGAATGAGGCCCTGGGTCTGACCTTGAGCCCCCTTCCCAAACAAAGCTACAATCAGACAACCAACCCTAAGCTCTTCACTGAGCAACTGTCAGGCCCTGGCAGGTGGCCATAGCTCTATCTCTCTGAGCTTCAGTTTCCTCATCAGTTAAGGGAGGATGGGAGATGACACATAAAAGGTGCTTGGTATAGTATCTACCCAGAATGGAGACTCAGGAAGGAACTTCACTTTCCTTTTCTGAAATAGGAGCCATGAGGATTCCACAGGAGAGAAATGATGGGATGGGGAGGGGAAGATGTGAGAGGCGGCTTGCTCTAGGCCTCGAAGAGGGGAAAGGAGCTGGGAGGTGAGGGGGCACTGAGACCATCAGCAGACCCCGAGGCATGCTGGGGAACCAAGCAGGACTTGGGGAACCGGGACTCACCCCAGATGGGGGATGCACCATCCAGCCCAGCTCAGCCGTCGCTGTAGTGGAGTCCATCAGTGTTTCTGTGGGGAGAGCAAAGAGTCACAGCCCGTCCCACCTCCCGATATGATCAGTCCCTCCGCAGGCCCTGATGCCGCCCTTTGACACCCTTCCTTACAGAGCCCACCTAATCCCATCACCCCCACGATCACCTAGCTCTAATGCTCCAGACTGCCTCCTGACTCCATGCTCCCACTTCTCCGGCAGCCTGGCCAATCTTCTGAGTCTATTTTTCTAGGTCCTAGTCTCCATGGCTAGCCCTGCTCATCAGCCAATGACATCCCACTAACCTAGATACTGTTCTGTCCTTCCTTCCCAGTGGGAAGGGTAAGGGTCTTAACTTAGGGATTTCTTTCACGGGCGCCACCACCAAACTCTCAGACTTTTATATCAAAATTTAGACAACTCATCGTATTTCCAGTTTGTATCAACTTCTCAAAAGCTGGCATACCAGCCTTGGAGGAGTCTCTCTCGTGCACCCTGAAGCCACATCAATTAGCCCCCACCCCTGCCCTCTGGCCACATATCCTATTGGTACCCCCCCTTCTCCAGGAACCAGGTGCCCATCCCTAGGGCTTCCGCCCCCAGAACCCAGCCAACTCTGCCCTGGGGTGGAGGGGGCGTGAGGTGAAGTATAAAGGTGACGGTTGTCACCTGCACTCTGGGGTTCCTGAGATCAAATCTTCAGAACGTGTAGCTGGAGGGAAGAGCCACACAGCTGAACGAGAACGAGGTTCACAGACCCTGGAGACCCCACTCACCCCAGGCCAGGGTCAGGACACCCCCCCCTTCTAGCCCTTCCCTGCCAAAGGGCCTTCAAAACACTGTCTGAATTGAACTGTGCTACATCGAGTGGGTTTAAATGGAGCCGGTTTAAGTATTCATCCAACAAATCTAACCCAATGCCCATTATGTGTTGGCCTGAGGGCCACAAGAGAGGAAAGTGACTGGCGAGACTCTACTATGAAGCCGTTCAGGGTCTGGGGATGGAGATGAGGTGTGACTTTAAATGGCTATATGAGAAGAGGCAAAGATCTAGAACATCATGGTGAGACCTTCCACACATTACACATTACACAGGCTGGGAGGCATGCTTCCTCCAATGCTCTGCTTAATACAGGTGTCATCACTCAATACCCACATTATGTGGCCACCATTGTACCCAGTGCAGGCATCACTGATTAATCATCAATCTCTATGACCACTGACTGCTTCCACCACAGAATTCCAGGACATGGATATTATGTTTGGGATACTCCCCTGGTCATGCCCAGTGGCCTCATGTTGGGGAAAGGGCGGTTGAAATAGCAGGAGCCAAGGGCACTTCCTAAAGATTACGTTGGTGTTGGTGGCAGAATGGGACAAACAAGTGTCCTGTCTCCTACCCTCTAAATTTGTGGGCACTTCCAACAATTGGTCTGATGGTCCAGGCCGGATGCATCAGGGCCAGGAGTGTCCAGGCTGCAGAGAAGTCCTAGTGGGAGGTAATGAGGTGTGAACTATGACAGGGGCATTGGCAACTGAGGGCGGGGAGGGGAGGAGCGTCTGGGTAGAGGTGACCCCAGCCAGACCCCTGAGCTGACAAGAGAGCCCTATGACCGCCTGGGGTTTGTGTTTGTGGTCACTGTGTCCCTTTGCGCTGGGGACCGGGTGTGGGGGGTGTATACCAGCGACGGTGGGAGCCAGTGCCAAGGGCATCTTTTTGATGGCAAATTGGGGGGAAGTTCTATTGTGCGGCTTTGGAGCTGAAAGAAGGTTCCTTTTCACACTCCGAATGCTACAGATTTTTCTTCCTGGAGAGAACAAGGGCTGAACTTTTAACCTGTTTTCTCTCATCGGACTCAGCCAGAGACGCGCCAAGCCGGGCTCTCTGCCTGAGCCTGAGGAGCAGCTGCTGGGGGCAGGGAGTGGGAGCCTCTCTTGGGACAGAGCAGGGTAAGACAGCTCCGCCAAGCAGGTGGCCCCACCCCTTGGATGGATTCCTGGACTGACCCTAAGGAAGAACACTAGAAGGTTCAGTGGCCCAGAGGAGGAGGGGCTGGGAAGTGAGGATGGAATCTCAGGCCCAGGGCTTCACATGACACACCAGAAGGTATTCTCTACAAGTTAGGGCTACCCAGAAGCCCAGGTCACAGGGTACCACTGTCCCACTCCCACACCTGGTCCACACATGGGTCGAGCCAGTAGAAAACCAGCAAAAGGGTTGCTTCGTTCACAGCAAGGAAATCAGAGGGAACAAGGAGGATGGAGAGATGGCTCAGCAGTTAAGGTGTCTGCCTGCAAATCCTAAGGGCCCAGGTTCAATTTCCCAGTACCCCCATAAACGAGATGCACAAGGTGGCACATGCATCTGAGGTTCGCTTGTAGTGGCTAGAGGACCTGCTGAGACGCCCATTCTCTCCCTCTCCCACTCTCTCTCAGATAAACAAAGTTGGGTTTTTTGTTTGTTTTGTTTTTCTTTAAAGGGCCAGATGTGGTGGTAGTGGCACATGCCTTTAATCCAAGCACTCTAGAGGCTGAGGTAGAGAATCTCTGTAAATTCAAGGCCAATCTGAGACTACATAGTGAATTCCAGGTCAGCCTGGGCTAGAGCAAGACCCTACCTCAAAAAAACAAAAGAAGGGGGGGGGTAAGAAGTGAGAAGTATAGGTGGCTGGAGCCCTGGGCTTTGCCTTAAGTCTGGCTCTGTGGAAGCTGCAGCCCCCCCCCCACCTTGCCCTCCCCCAGAGATGGGATAGAAAGGAGTACCTTGGCTTTATAACTCTGATCCCTCCCTCCATCCTCAGAGGCAGATGAACACAGACTTTTGCTTGCATTGTTTTAGTCTTTTGAAACATGCGACCCGGGCTGGCCTGGAGCTTGGTATGTAGACCAGGCTAGCTTCCAGCTTGTGACAATCCTCCTGCCTTTGCCTCTGGAGTGCTAAAATGACAGGGGTTTGTCACCATGTCGGGTTGAGATCTTGGCTTTAATGTGGGATTTTTTTTCCTTTGCTTACCTTAGTTCTTACCTTCTTTCCTTCTTCCCTTCCTCCCTACTTTCTCTCCCCTCCTCCTTTCTGCTTTTTTTTAAAAAAATGATTATTGTAATTATGATTGTCAGTAACTACTGAGCAATCTCCCCAGTCCTCTCCTCCCTAACTTCCCTTCTTTCCTCCCTCCCTTCCTTCCTTCTCCTCCATCACACTGGGGATTGAACCTAGGGCTTTGCACATACTTAGTGGTACCCAGCCCTTTTTGTATTTTTTTTTTTTTTTGAGAAAGTTTCAGTAAACTGCCAGGCTGGGCCTTGAACCTGAGATCCTCCTATCTCAACTTCCTGAGTAGCTGGGACTATGGAGGTGTGCCAGCAGGCCGGCTAACCTGGGGTCTTTCAAAGCCTCAGTTTTCTTACTTGAAAACTAAGATACCTTCAGAACAGGACAGAGCCCAAGCACGAGGAGCTTGCCTGGAGAGTGCATGGAGCGGGTCCTCTGCAGTGGCAGCTATATTGCTTTAGGAGCAGTGCAGGGCTCTAAGGTCCACCTAGTGCTGTGCCCACTTGTCACTCTGGGCTCATGAGGTGGCCCCTGATGGCATATACAGGACCAAAGGTTCTCACTCTCTCTTGGCCTCTCCTTGGATGGCCCCAGCTTCCAAGGAGCCCTTCCTATTCCATCAGAGGCTGCCCTCCTAGGATGCCCAAGCTTCCTCTTTGTTCCTCTCTGTTTCTCTCAAAGCAGGCATGGAAGATGAACTCTGTCCCCTGGGTGAACTGGAGATACAGCTCTGGCCTTGGGCACTCAGGTGGGTTCAGGAAGCCAAGCCTTGGTTCTATCAGCATTTCCTTTCTCCTCTCCATAGTGTCCCAGATAGGTCTCATCCCAGAATCTCCTCATGCTTGGAGACATCACTAAAAGGCAGAAGGCAGGTGTGGTGGGATATGCCTTAATCCCAACACAGGGGACATGGAGGCAGGAGGATCAGGAGTTTAAGGTCATTCTTAGCTATGTAGTGAGATCCATGCCAACCTGGCATACATGAGGTTGGCTCAGAGAGAGAAAAGAGAGGGGAAAAAAGAAAGACAGACTCATCAACATCTATATAATGTCAAGAGGCCCTTGATGCTGCCCCATTTCACTGAAGGGAAAACTGAGGCTTGTAAATGCTCGGGAACTTGTCAACTCACCCATCTATTTTATTGATAAGCTGTGGAGTGCCCCCACCCCTCAGTCGTACTGATTGCTTCTTTTGCCTGCCCTAATGGTCCTTCTGTGTGACATTCCCATCTCAGGTACCTCCACAGGGAGTCCTTCTGAGCCCACCCACCCCACAGCTCTACAGCCCTTAGTGTTTGCTACCCACTCCCAATGGCCTGTGTATCCCCTGCAGGTGCTGGGCCGCCACGACTCAATACAGGTTTGGAAACGTGGCAAGTTGGCTCAGCCCATCTTTTAGGCTTGGCAGTTGCTAAGTCCTTCCCTATCACCTGCCAGACAAGACCTCGGTCCTTCCCACCCCAGCCTCAGCCATGAGTGCCGGGCGTCCGTTACCAGTCGTCTGCCAGCTGATTCTTCTTAAACACACTTGAAAATTCTTCCTTCTGTCTCTTTCTTTCTTCCCTTCTTTGTGTGTGTAGGCATGCCAGGGTCTCTTGCCATGATCACTTTGTGTCTGGCTTTACATGGATGCTGGGGAATTGAACCTAGGCCAGCAGGCTTTGAAAGCAAACGCCTTTAACAGCTGAGCCATCTCCCCTCTTAAATGCATTTTAAAGAGGAAAAAAACAATCTCATTATTATAAATGGAAAACCAGTGTCAGTGCCATGAGAAGTAGGAAAATAAACACGAGAATATTACAATTATAAGCGCCTGTCTGTGGGTTACCCAGCACCATTTCACTGCCCACACTCTGGGGCCACTGGGCTCCATCAAGCCACACCATCTCCATCCCCATGGCGACAATGACAACCCCTCATGTGAGGAAGCTGCTGTCACTGTACCCAGATAATTAATCACTACGTGGATGTGACAAGGACCACACCAGGGATGTGTAGGGTATGTCACGGGTGTGGGAGCACAGGAGGGAGACAGGGTGTGGGGGTGGCTTCCTGGAGGAAGTGACACCCAGTGGAGGCTTGAAGAGTGAGTGGGGAGGGAGTCAGGTAATGCTGGGGATGTCGGGTGGGAAGGGTGGGTCAGGCTGAAGGGACAACAGAGGCAGAAGTAAGGAAGGAGGTGGAGAAGGCGGCTCATGGAGATGGAGAATGGAGTGTGTGGGACTGGGGAGAGTAGATGGCATTGGTGAGGGCGCAGGGCTGAGGTGGAGCAGGGCTTCTTGCCAGAAGACAGCAGTTTACCAAGCCCTTCCACCGCCCCATGCTCTCAGCTGCTTATATCCTCAGCAGCTTCTCTGTTGCCACCCGCTCACCTCGTGCCAAACAGCTGTTCATCTGCCACCGGGCCCTCCTACCCTTGTACCACACTGGTTCCCAGGCCTTGGCCGAGCAAAGTGCCCATTAGAAAGGAAAACCAATGGACGGATGAGGAAATCATCATGATGCAGGCAGAAGCCAGAACCAAGGTCCCAAGCCCAGGGTATGTTTCTCCGGAGAAAACAGGGTTGGGGGCCACAGGAGTGGCTTTGGCCCTGGCCCCACAGTACTGCACCCCCTCTGCTTCCCGGAGACTGCACAGAAGAAAGCAATCAGGAGGCCCTGACTGCTCGGGCTGGGGAGGCCCGCCGGCCCCTCCGGCTACGTGTGAATGAGCAGTGTGCATTTCAGAAATAGTTGAGCTAAAAGGGGAGACACACTGAAGTCGTTAGCATTGGGCCGACAGGAGGTGGCTGTGGGGGCCCTTCTCACAGGCTGGGGTGGATGGACACTCCCTACTCCCCAATCCACCTTAGTAATTCTGTCTGGGCTCATACTGGGCTGTAATTCCCAAGGGCCACCGTTGCTGTTTGTTTGCATTAATAAGTATGTGACGGTCCCAAGAACGTTAGAAGGGAAATTTCATTAGGCACCTGTGACACGCTAAGCATTAGCTGGGACAGTCTAAGTGCCTTTCAGGCTCATGACAACCTACAGGGTCCCTGCCGCTGCACCCTATTTGCAGATGGGGAAACTGAGGTCAGAGAAGGGAAGCAAACAGTACACTTGGATATGAACCCCATCTGTCTATTTCTACATCTGTATTACTTCTAAGAAGCCAGGACCAGAACTGCAGACAACAGGCAACTTATAATGGAAAAACATTGGGGCATGGAGGTGGAGAGAGAGAGGGAGAGGAGGGGGAGAGAGAGAGAATGTGTGTGTACGTGCAACTGAGCGCATACGTGAGTGTGCTCTCTCCCTCTGGGTAGGCAGGAGAGGCCTGGAGCACAGATGGTGCAGGTAGACCTCTGGCTCTAGCACCTTTTAGAGTATGACTACAGGGAAGCCAGGTCTACTCTCCAGGCTTCAGTTTCTGCATCTGTAAAATGGGCTGATGAAATTAAGTGCCATCAATGATGTGACACCTCTGTTCACCACTTGTAGTAACCTCAGTGCTAAAGGCCAGCCTGGCACACAGTAGATGTACTGACTCTGCAGGCAGCAGCTGGGTGACGTGTCTGAAGACCATGCCCCATCATGTCTACACTGGTCCTAAGAGCCCACAGCACCCACCACTGGCAGGATGGAGTCCCCACTCCCGTGACAACACACGCCAGGCTCCTTCCAATCAAGCCAGAGAAGCACCCTCCAGCCCCTTTTCCACATCAAGAGGGTGCAGCCATCATGAATTTCCTTTTGCTTGTAGTCTATGTTTCCTTGGGCCATGATGACTTGACCATCCCAGAATGTTCTTCCTGGAATGCTTGGCCCTTCCTGTTAGCCTGGCTCACTTTGCCTTTTTCCTGGCAGCTGTCCTTGGCTGCTCCCCCTCTGGCTAGGGTAGAGAGTAGGGTCATGGTCAATGAATATTGTGTGCCAAGCCCTGGCGGTGCAGAGACCAATCTGTGGGTCCTTCCTTCAAAGCACCCAGACTGTGCTCAGCATGTGAATTCATGACAGGGAAAGGCAGTGGAGTGGCTGGTCCAAGCCAGAAGTAGGGAGAAGGGACCGGCTTTGGTTAGGGAATGGAGAAGGGTGTCCTGGGGAGGCACCTGTGAGCTGGGAAGCAGAGGCATGGCAGAGTGAAGGCCATGGAGGTGTGAAGCGTCAGGGTACTTTGGGCACTGATGAAATGGTTAGCTGGCTCTAGGGGCAGATTTGGGGCTACTCGTCCCTGCAAAGTGGCTACACAGGGCTTCCATGGAAGGCCGTGGTGGCACAGGAGAGGCCGGAAGGTGGAGGGCCTTGACTGTGGAACCGAGGAGTTTGGATCTTGTCCCACCGGCAGCAAGGAGCTATGGAGAATTCCTGGGGAAAGTAGTGATGTGGTCTGTCCCGAGAACTGCTGGGTCACAGAGCAGCCTTGGCAGAAGGCGTGAAGGTGCAGTGTGGGCAAGGGGCTTGAAGCTGGAGATGGACAGATTCTTGGCAACAGTACCCAAAGGCCTTTGCTCCAGGTTGGCCAGCTACTCAGCCCAGACAGTTCATCAGCCTGCCAGGGGCTCCACGGAACGCTGCACCCTGCCGATGGCACCTAGAGCACCTGCCTGCGCTGGGGGAGCTGATGTGATTTGAACTAGGGCCAGGATGGCTTTTCATGGCCTAGCGAAGAGCCAGTGACAGCCCCGGGGTCTGACCCAGACATTGATCAATGACTTAAAGCCCAAGTGTTCTTTCTGTGGCCCAAATAAGAAATTCTGAAGATCTCACAGTCTGGAATCAGAAAGTAAATTCAAGGCCACAGACAAGTTCTCACCTCTCTGAGCCTTGGTTTTCTCATCTTTAAAATGGGGCCAACAAAAGCCTTGCTCTGTGTACCTCACAGCATTGCTCTGAGGACCTGAGTATATGTTGAGGGTTTATTTTGTTGTTGTTGTTGCTTTTACTCTCTCCTTTTATTTTTGCATTTTCTTTTCAAGGTAGGGTCTCTCTCAAGCCCAGGCTGACCTGAAATTCTTTATGTATTCTCAGGGTGGCCTCAAACTCATGGCGATCCTCCTACCTCTGCCTCCTGAGTGCTGGGATGAAAGGTGTGTGCCACCACGCCTGACTCCTTTTCTTTTTGAAACTGGGTTTTACTCTTTCTATGTAACCCAGGATGGCCTTGAACTTGAGGTCTTCCTGCCTCAGCCTCCTGAGTGTTGGAATTATAGGAAGGTACCAGCATGCCCGACTCTCCAAGAGTTTTTATTTTTTTAAGGTTTAGGTAATTTTATTTACTTATTTTTATTTACTTATTTATTTGTATGTGTGTGGAGGGGGTACATCAGGGTCTCTTGCCACTACAAATGGATTTCGGATGCATCAGATCCATGTAGGACTTTACATCTAGTTTTACCAGTAGGTGCTAGGGAACTGAACCCAGGTAGACAGGCTTGTAAGCTGAGCCAC
Organism: Jaculus jaculus; assembly: GCF_020740685.1. Classification (NCBI taxonomy): domain Eukaryota; kingdom Metazoa; phylum Chordata; class Mammalia; order Rodentia; family Dipodidae; genus Jaculus; species Jaculus jaculus. The sequence continues at coordinate 55,444,583 of NC_059106.1, read as the reverse complement.
CTCCCTAGCCCTTCAGAGACTTCTTTTTGTTTGTTTGAGACAGGGAGGTCTAGTGTGGTATAGGCTGTCCTCGAACTCACTCTAAAGCTGAAGATGACCTTGAACCTCTGATCCTTCTGTCCCTACCTCTCAAGTGATGGTATTCTAGGTGTGTACCAACATGCCTGGTTTGTACAGTGCTGAGAATTGAACCCAGGTCTCTATGTGTGCCAGGTAAGCTCTCTACCAACAGAGCAACATCCCCTCAAAGAGTTTTATAGCATGGAAGAGCTGGGCTACATACAGTCCACAGGGGAAATGGCTAATCCTTGTGAAGGCTACCACTGGGAATGCTCTACCTTAATATTGTATCATTGACATCCTAGAGCAAACTGATAGAGAAAACGAGGCACAGAGAAACCTAGGACTTCTGCAAAGCCACAGGGTTAATAAGGGGCCAGTCATCATTTGAGCCCTTGGTCCTATCCCAGAAGCCACCAGACCACACACCACCCACCAGCTTTCACCCACCAGCACCCTGGGTGCCAGGCCCTGAGCAAAACCATCTGTACATTCTGGAAGCTGGCTGCAGTAGTAGAGCCCTGAGAGGCTCGGAGATCTGCCTGAAGCCATGTAGCCAAAAAGCAGAGCTGGGATTTGAACCCATGTCAGTCTGACTGGTCTTCCTGAGGCCTGTCTTTTAAAAATGGAAGAGGATGGGAGGATTGTTCAGCCAGAGCAAGGCCGGTCAGCCCCAGGCCAGCTCCTCAAAGACTCTGGATGTTCTAAAAGAAGTGTCTGCAGGTAGCCAATTTCCAGCTCAGCCCATGCTGTACTTTGGGCTTGAGGAAAGGGGACCCTGATAATGTAAAATCCTTCTGTCCAGGGCTCTCACCGCGCTCCTCCCTGTCCTCCTGCCATTCCGGGCCCTTCTCTGCCTCCCTTGCCTGCCTGGAGCCTGTATGTTTTCTCAGGCTGAGGCAGAGGGGTCCCTGTGACGCCTGCTTGCCCGCCTGCCTGCCGCTGGCCTGGGCATCCGCCAGCACCGACCGCCCCGGCTGAAACTCAATCCTGCAGGCCAGCCGGGCTGCTCGCTAACAGCGGGCTGCATTGTGCAGCCTGGGCTTCGGGGGAGTTTGGATTCCTTGCTTGGGGACCCACTTAACCTCCACCAAGGACAGGATGATGGATGGGGGTCTGAGACAGGGCTGTTGGGGGGGTGGGGTGGGTGGTAAATGAATACCAGGGCTTGCTGGGGAGGGGCAGGAAGGGAGGCAGGGACTGCCTGGCCTGGACACATTAAGAGCTCATTTTGGTTCCCACAACAACCCTGAGGGATGCCTTTACTAGTCCTGTATTATACCGGAAACTGAAGCTGTGAGATGCTAGGTGACTTGTCCAGGGTCATACAGCAAGTCAGATACCAAACCAGGGTCTGAAGCTTATGGCCCCTGAGCTTTCCCAACACATCAGGCTGCCTCTTGCAGCCAGTAACTGACCAGTGATTTTTTAAAAAGTGTTTTTATTCATTGTTCACTTTCAAGGGGTGGGGGAAATGAAAGAGAGACAGAGAGAGAAAGAGAATGGGCACACCAGGGCCTCTTGCCACTGAAAATGAACTCCAGACACATGTGCCACTTTGTGCATCTGGCTTTGCATGGATCCTCAGGAAGCAAACCCAGGCTGTCAGGTTTTGCCTTTAACCACTAAGCCATTTGCCAGCCTGACTTTTTTTTTTTTAATTGTTGAGGTTCTTTTAAATTAATTCAGCACCTTTCTTATCCAAAGAGTACATAATAAACTATAACCACAGTGCTGGGGAGATGGCTCAGTGGGTAAAGCATCTGTTACACTAACATGAGGACCTGAGTTCAAATCCCCAGCACCCACATAAAAGAAGGGTATGAAAAAGCCAGGTGTGGTAGCACATGCCTTTAATCCCAGCGCTTGGGAGGCAGAGGTAGGAGGATCACCGTGAGTTGGAGGCCACCCTGAGACTACATAGTGAATTCCAGGTCAGCTTGGGCTAGAGTGAAACCCTACCTCGAAGAACTTAAAAAAAAAAAAAAGGGTATGATAGCATGTACCTGCCACCCTAGTGCTAGGGAAGTGGAGACAAGAAGGTTTGTGGGACTCGTTAGCTAAACTGCCTAACTGAATCAGTGAGTTCTAGGTTCAGCAAGAGACTCTGTCTCAAAAAGTAAGGCAGCGTGTGATTGAACACCTGATGTTGACCTCTGGCCTCCACACGCATGTGCACGCACATATGTATGTGCACACACACAAACATGCATAAATACAGACACACTACCCATACATACAATGCAATAGATAGCACAGTATATGCAATATATACTGTATATAACATATATTGCATGTATATTATATATATGTTGTGTGTGTGTGTATATATATAAAACCACTGCAGCAGGCATTACTGAACACCTGCTGTGTCATAGTACTGTGCCAACTCCTTTATCTCCCCATCCAAAGATCACAAGGTGCCCCGCTGAGGAGGGTGGGGAACAGTTGTCATGGTCATTTCAGAGAGATGAAAGCTTAGACAGCGAGCTGCTCAGGAAGCTGTGGCCGAGCTGGCCCGCCAGCCATCCGCATGGGGCAGTTGCTAAGCATTTCTCCTCTCCCTTCTGTGCGCCAGGTACAGCCTCACCTACAGTGGGCCCGCAAGGCCCTGCGCCTTCCCCTGAAATGCTCTTAGTCCCCAAACCCACCAGAGACACTCAAGCCTGTCCTTCCCCATGCCTCAAATGCCACCTTTTCTGACGGACTCTTACTGATGACTCGGGAAGCAGGGCTCTCCTGGTCACAGGGTGCATTTCTTATCTTGTCACTCTGTTCTGCGACACACCTTTCCTGGATGGCCTCAAAATGTGGACTGCAAGTTGCTGGCAGGTAGGGCTGGCAGCCTTATGGTAAAACCCCCATCCATCATCCATAACCCCCCTCCCCTGGCAGCAATGTCCTGTTCTCAAGTACACCATTGGTTGGGGTGTTTGGGGTTTTGCTCCAGCAAACATGGTCACTGGTATTAAGATGGCTTAAACATTACACAGCTGTCCCCATAGTAGCTGAGGGGGTGGGTCCAAGGACCCCCGTGGATACCCAAATCCAACAGAACAGTGTCTGTACAGAATGCACAGAATCCTTCTGAGTACTTCTGAGTACTCTGAAGTTATTACACACCAGCACCAGATGCTTGTGCCATTTTTTGTGTCTGGCTTACATGGGTGGTTTGGGAGTTGAGCCCTAGGCTGGCTGGCTTTGCAAGCAAGCAAGCAAATGCCTTTAGCCGCTGAGCCATCTCCCCCATCCCCTCCCAAGCACTTTACGTCACCTCTGCAGTACTTGTAACACAAATACTATGTCAGTGGTCACCACACTGTGCTGTATGAGTAGTCATGGCAAAGAAACAAATCCATACATGCTCAGTACAGATGCAAAGCTTTTCAAATATTTCTGATCTGTAATGGGTTGAACCTACAGAAGCGGAGAGGGTAGACATTAAAATGTCAACTGTGCGACTCAAAGCCATGACAGTGTGCCAACCCCTGAGCTGACCTGTCACTCTGGTCCCCTCTTTTGATACTCACAGTACCCTATGGGATGGAATTAGCATTGTCCCCACTTGCCTGTCCACCCACCAGCATCCATCCATCATTCCATGGGCTCAGTTACCCACCACCCAATCATCTAGCCACCTACGTATGGATCCATTCAATGCCCCAACCTTCTTATGCCTCCCTTTCTTCCTACAGAAGGGAGAAACTGAGCTTCAGAGGCATTAAGCAACCCACTCAACGTCACACAGCAGTAAGCTGCAGGCCTGGGAGGAGAGCCAGGAACTCTTTCCCCAACCCTGTTCTGTGACCTCGTCACAGCCTCGCTTAATTTCTAACCATCCCTTCGCACGCAGGTTTAATCGCAGAAGTCACCTCAAAGCCTCTGGATGTGAGTAGAGTATAAATTACAAATCGATATGATATAGGCCACTGGAAGTCTGCACCAGGCCTGCTAGTTTGGAGTCAGTTAGCAAGCCCACTGCAGGGCCTGCTGGAGCTGGGTCTATTTGCTTAATTGGCACTGGTTTCCCCCAGCGAAGGACAATTAACTCCAACCTCAGAATCCAGAGCACCCCTCTGCTTCTGGGCAAGGTGTCGGGCGTTTAGCCACGTGACACTGCCTGTTCATTCATTCACCAGTGACCTCACGCACACCCATCCATCTATCTTTCCTACCATCTGACCCTTGCCAGCATCCATAAATTATCCCAGTTTTCGCCCACCTGCCCGCACACACATCTATTCACACATTCATTCACCCATTCACTTACGGGCAAAGCACAGTCCATTCTCCTACTCGTTCATCCACCGAACCACCCAAGCCAGACAGCCACTTCTGAACACGTCTTGCCATTCAATTATCCACCCACCCTCTCACGCCCCCCATTTACCCACCCACACATTTAGCCTCCTACTTGGGTATCCATCCATGTAGCTGTCCTTCCTCTCTTTTCCCCTACTTTCTCTCCCTCCCTTCTTTCTTTTCTCCTTCCCTTTTTCTTTCCTGCTTCTGAACCACCCTCTCACCCTCCCTTCTTCTCCCATTCATCTCTCCACTGACCCATCCCTCCATCCAGTCTTCACTCATATACCTATGCATCCACTTTCTTAGCAGCCATTCCGTTGGCCAGTATTTGTCAAATGCCTACTGTGTGCCCCGCCCACATTAACTATACACTGGGGAGTCAAAGCCAGGCACCATCCCTCTTCAATAAACCAGCTGCCGAGAAGCAAATTCTAAGCCCTGTATGGCTCCCATCCCCAAGTTCCCAAGGGCCTGCCCAGCTCCACAGTCTGCCCTTGGGCTCGCAGCCTTGCTCAGGCTGTGACTGGTTCTGTCCTGCTGCCTCCGGACCTGGTTTGTGTGCCGTGCAATCAGACAGCCAAGCAAATGACCCCACTTGGCCATCATACCTATGCATCCGTACTGGATGTGCTTGAGGCCTGCTGCACCCCACAGAGGGGTCAGTGAATGAAACCTGGAGCCCAGATCACCTCCCGCCATGACCCCTTGACCCTCAGTGTTCAGGGAGGACCCCAGGCTTAGCTAGGAGGGACTCCCAACTCTCCCAGGGGCCAGAAGTGAGTGGAACCTTATTTGGCAGGAACCTCATTTGCTTATCTGCAAAACAGAGACAGTAATGCAAGTCTTGGGGAGTCTTCCATGATCCTACATGGCAGAGAGTCTGGCACAAAGTGCTTAATAAGCAGGTGCCATGACTCAGTCATGTTGTCACTCTTCATGGCATAGTTGACCTCTGGGCAAAAGGAAAGAAAGCAATGAAGCTGGAGGCACGTCGTTCCAGTCAGGGTGCTCGGGACAGAAGAGGAGTGAATTGCCTTGGGGAGAGGGCAGCCCAGGAGACACAGCCCTGAATGCCAAGTTAAAGGGCTAAACTTCATTCCAGGGCTAAAGGGACCCTGCCTCAGCTATCACTCCATTCTCTTATGTAACTGAACTGTTGGGAAGATGAGGAAATTGTAGCCTGAGGATCAGAGAGGTACAGAGAGCCACCCTAGGCCACAGAACAGGTCAAAACAGAGCAGATTTCCTCCCAGATTTTTTCCCTGCACTTGTGGGGTTCAAGAGTGTCAAGAGGGCCCATGGTGGCCCCTCCTCGGCTTCAGGTGAAGTGTGGCAGATTTCCTGCCTGCTTTAGGGACTCAGTCCATGAAGTCAGGGAAGGTTTCCCAGGGAAGGGGGGACAGTGCTCGGAGGCCCTTCTTCAACATCTGTATACCTGGCTGGGAAACTGACCAGATGCCCAAGGGCCAGAGAAAGTGCCTTCCTTAGCTATCCTGAGGGGACAACCAGCACTCACTATAGTCACAGCCTCATAGCCTCCAGTGGGCACCTCTCTCCAGGCCACCTGTTGGTCTTACCCGGCTCCATCCCTGCCTGGAAAAATGGGGACCCCACAGGAGATCCCTACGACTGAAAGCCCCTTAAAAGGGGAAAGTTTCTCTCACATGCCAGGCCCTCCTTATACCCGCCTAAGCTGCTCCTCCTGTCTAGCATGTCCGTCATCTTCCTTGGAAAATTCCAACTTAGCCTTGCAGACTTAGCCTTGGCCGTAGTGTCCAGTGTGGCCAGGAGACAGTTCCCTCTCCCCCAGGCATGAGGGCAGCTTTGGATGATAACCTTGTGCTTAGGCCCTTTCAATGGACAGACCCAGCCCTGCCTCCAAGCACTTCAGGCCCGGCCAGCTCAGCCTTCAACTCTCAGCCCCACACCCAGGCTGCTCCTTGCCAGGAATTCTATACTGATGGCAGCAGCCCCTAGTGGTCCCGGCCTCAGACCAGCTGATGCTGGGCTTATAGGAATTCCTGCTCTAATTGGGAAATCGTATCTGCAACCTCAGACATCTCCCGCACTGGCCTGCATCCCGCTGAGGCCAACACAGGGTTAAGGTATTTGGTGGGTGGTCTTCTCAGGCTGATGGGGTGGGGCGGATCCTGACCCCTTCCCTTCCCACACAGCTTCAATGACCTCACCTGGAAAAAACGGGGGCAGTATAAGAATGAATGAAAGCCTCCCCCATTGAAGTAGCTCAAGAAGGCTACCCTGCAATTAGCATCCAACATTGGCCTAGAGGCCAACAAGCCCGAGGGCAGCAAGGAGGGAAAGGGCTGTGGAGCGCGGGAAGCTGCCACTGAAATTCCGACCAGGGAGTATCTATCATGTTCCCCTATGAGCACTGTGAGAGCTACTCTTCACGGGCCCCCACTGAACAGATGAGGAAACTGAGGCTCAGACAAAGATGGTGACTTGCCTGGGGTCTCTAGAGAGATGGTAACCTGTGCGGGGATTCCGGGCGCCACCAGGGATTTCCTCCCCGCTGCCTCTCTCCCCAGCTCGGAGTCCTCCTGGGCTGGGCCTGGCAGGGAGCGTTAGTTTGGCCTTATTTAAAGTTGCAATTATCTATCCCATTTCCCGCTGGCTCTGCTGAGCTCTCCTGGGAGGCGGGAAGACCCTGACGAAGGAGCTTCCCTTCTAAGGAGCCTCCCTGAGGCTGGCGAGGGAAGCTGGAGGCCTCGCAGTTCCCTACCCTGCTGGAAGGAGGCCCTTTCCCAGTAGATCGGGGCCCCTCTCCCTGCTGCCTCTGCCCCCCCCCCCCCCACCGCTCCCCGGAAGCCAGGCTGGCTGAACTTCTGTAGGATGGGCGAGGCCTGCTAGTTCTGCAAAGGTCAATGGGTCCCAGCAAGGCTGAGGCCTAAGGGGTTGCTAGGGTGCAGTGAAGGGCCACCCTATGTAGAGCTGGGAAGACGGAAGTAGACAAGACCCCATAGCGAGGTGCAGCAGTGGGCCCTGGGTCAGGGTGAAGCGGACCCGGATGACAGCCCCAGGAAGCTCTGTGCGCATGGGAGGAAGTCTGGGATTCAACACACACTCGTGCCTTGTGAAGGCCTGGGGGAGGGGAAACAGAGGGCCCCCCACCCACTATCCTGTGCTGCCGACAAGATCCTCAGCAAAGGGTCTTTTGGCAGATACTCTATTCTGCGGCCAGGATGACAGGCCGTCAGCTGCCATGCGCATCCCCCAGGCATACAATTAGACTAGGACCTACTGAATCCACTGTCCCACCCCCCACAATGGCCGGAGCCAAGTCCCTGACCCTGCCTGACCCTGGAGCACAGGTCCTCAGAATCCCCGCACAATCTCTCTGTCCTCCACTTCCACGTTGTCCTCCCGCACTTAGTGAGACCTGTGACCTCTGTGGCCGTAGTTGCCACCTGCAGAACTTACAGCCTGGCGAAGGTAATACCCACCAGGCAGCTCTGGTGCACAGCAATGCCATCGGGGCAAGGGACATGAGGGCAAAGCTGGGAAGGAGCCCAGTGGTGGCTGAGGCCTGGGAGGTGGCCCAACTCACCACCTAGATCTCAACCCTGGGGCTGAGGAGACGGCTCGGCAGTTAAAGGCGCTTGCTTGCAAAACCTGATGGCCCAAGTTCAATTCCCCAGCACCCATGTAAGCCAGATGAAAAAAAAAAAGTGACACAAGTGTCTGGCTTTTGTTTGCAGAGGCAAGTGGCCCCAATGTGCCCCCATGACAATGCATATATATGCATACACACTCAAATGAATAAAATAAAAAAATTTTAATTTATTTGACAGAGAAAGAGGGAGAGAGAGAGAATGGGCACACTAGCCACTGCAAACAAACTCCAGACTCTGGTGTCCCATTGTGCATCTGGCTAATGTGGGTCCTGGGGAATCAAACCTGGGTCCTTTGGCTTTGCAGGCAAACACCTTAACCGCTAAGCCATTCCTCCAGCCCCAAAATAAAGTTTTTAAAAAACAGATCTGAACCCCACTTCATATCCCAAATACATCACTACTTTCTCTGTCATGGCTCTGGAGGTGTTCTCACAAGAGATCAGGAACACACGGCACTAGCCTAGCATTTGGCTACAATAATGTTCGGTAAAATACTGACTGATGCTCTAATTCCCATTTCTACCTAAGATAGCACAAGGCAGGCGTTCAATGAAGGGAGTTATGGTACTACTACATTTACCAACATGAGGCAGCCTCTTTGGCCAAAGAGGAGGCGGAATAGTGTTTTTGGCTGTGGGACACAGAGCAATGACACTCCAAAGACATCCTTGTCCCAATCCCCTGAACCTGTTGAAAAGGTCTTTGCAGTTGACACTGAATTAAAAATCTTGAGGCAGGGAGATTCCTCTGGCTATCCACATGCCATTACAGGGCTCTTCATGTGGGACAGCAGAGCCATAGGCCAGGGCGTGGCAGTCTTTAGAAGTAAATGGAAGGCTGGAGAGATGGCTTAGTGGTTAAGGCACTTGCCTGTGTAGCCTAAGGACCCAGATTTGATTCCCTAGTACCCACGTAAGCCAGTTCAGTGATGGTGTTTGATAGAGTCATGGCTGAAAGCACTTGCTTGGTCTCCCTGTTTCCCACAACTCCCAATGGGGAAGCCTTGTGGCCACAATGAACCAGGAGGCTCAGTCCAGAGGAGGAAGCTTCCCTACACCTCACAGCCAGAAAGAGGTTCCACTGGGGGAGGGGGCTCAACAGGCCTTTCTGCACCCTTCCTCTGGTCAATGTCCTTGTGGTGCACAAAGGCAAATGGGCTCTGAGAGGCTCCTGTCTCACTTGGGACCCAGTACAGCAGGCTGGATGCATACGGTTCTGGATCTGGCTTTCACTCTGACACATGGGGAGTCTCTGTGTCATTTATAGGAGAAAGAGGTTCCAGCTAGACCCTAGGGACCTGCTTTCTCGAGGTCTGAGTCTACCTTTTCCTGTCTCAATGGGGCCTCAGGCCGGGGATTCTACCAGCCAAGAGCAGAGAAGCTGGAGTTGGGGTCCCCAGTGATCCCTGGCCCTCTCAGGGCTCCTGCTGCTCCTAAGCCCTTCTAGACACCTCTGGGAGTTGCTGGCCTCGGATGACTCCCGGTGGTGTGGGTGCCAGGCTGGGGGAGGGAAGAGAGACAGGCAGGGCGTCTCTGCCACAGCAGGCCTCCGCACCCACTCGGAATCCCAATTGAGCTATTTTTAATGTGCTTCAATTTTCATTTTCTTTTATTGGAAAACACAGATGGTGACTTGCTGCCCCCTCACACTGAGCACGGCGCAGGCAGGAAGGGAGATGCATGGCAGACACATGCACACCCCTCCCACTGATGGGGAACAAGAACAGCGCCAACCTCTGCTGCTGCCTGGGCCTCAGTTTCCTCATTTGTAAAAGGACTTGAGAGGTAGCCCTGACAGTCCATCCTCTCTGGGGGTCTGGGCTAACCCAGGAGGCAGATCCTATGGGCAGAAATAGGCATCCAAAGTCCAGGTTAGCTGCCACAGAGAGGCCAGAGGTGGATGAAGCTGGCTGGGGGAGGAAGCTGCCTTACCCAACACCCAGGCCAAGATGGAGAGCGTCCTCTTCGCATTTCACAGATGTAGGGGGGGTGGTCAGAGATGGGGCTAGAAAAATGGCTAAGCGGTTAAGGCACTAGCCTGAGAAGTCTGAGGAGTCAGGTTTGATTCCCAGGTACCAACATAAGCCAGGTGCGCAAGGTGGTACATGCGTCTGGAGCTCACTTGCTGTGGCTGGAGGCCCTGGAGTGCCCATTCTATTTTCCTCTTCCCCTCCCTCCTTCTCTCTCTCAAATAAATACTTTAAAGAAAAAATAAAGCTCAGAAACTAAGTTCCAGGAAGTCTGTATGAACCATCTCTCTGGCATTCTTGTCTCTCCAAGGCCTTCCTGTCCTGAGTCCCTCAGCGTGTCCTCCTGATAGAGAAGCAGGCGCACATGTTAAAGACAATTTGGAAAAGATAGAAAAGCCAGATGGTCTTTCAAAGGGCCAGATAATCAGCATGGCTCTGTCATCCCTCAGCCCCTCCGTGGCCTCGGACTACATTATAAGGTGTTCTTTCTCTTCTTGGGGTTTCTTCTCCCAATCTGTCCTGCTGCATGTGTACATAGAGTATGTGTGGCACAGCTTGTATAGCATGTGTGGCGTGTGCACATACGTGTGGAGGCCAGAGGAGGACGGGGCATGTCTTTCTCTATCACTCTTCTGTCTTATTTCCTTGGCACAGAGTCTCTCCTTGGATCGGGAGCTCACACCATTTTTCAGTTAGACCAGCTGATCTGTGAGCTCCTGTGGTCCTCCCGTCTCTGCCCCCCCCCCAACACTGAGGATACAGGTGTGCACACCTACACCCAGCTCTTTATGTGGGTGCTGGGGATCAAACTCAGGTCCTTGCACTTACATAGCAAGCACTCTAACCCACTGAGCAATCATCTCCCCAGCAACCTGTCCCAATTTTTAATACCTTTGGGTGATGGGCAGCGGCCATAGGCATCTCATAATGGTTAACAACACTTTTTTTTAAAAAATTTATTTATTTATTTATTTGAGAGCGACAGACACAGAGAGAAAGACAGATAGAGGGAGAGAGAGAGAATGGGCGTGCCAGGGCTTCCAGCCTCTGCAAACGAACTCCAGACACGTGCGCCCCCTTGAGCATCTGGCTAACGTGGGACCTGGGGAACCGAGCCTTGAACCGGGGTCCTTAGGCTTCACAGGCAAGCGCTTAACCGCTAAGCCATCTCTCCAGCACTAACAACACTCTTGACAGCTCCAAGTTCTGGTGTTCCCAGATCCCCACAAGACCAAATACAGACTGGCAATCACTGACTGGGCACTGTATATTCTTTCTTTCTTTTTGGCAGAATTTTGTTTTTAATTAGTTTTATTTATTATTAAAGACAGAGACAGGGAAAGAAAGAGAGAGAGAGAATATGGGCATGCCCAGGCTGTCAGCCACTGCCAATGAACTCCAGACGCATATGCTACCTTGTACATCTGGCTTATGTGGGACCTGGAAAGCCAAACCCGGGTCTTACGCTTCGCAGCCATCTTCTCCAGCCCTGGGCTCTGTATTTTCAACTAGGTGATGATGAAGCCAGCCAGGGGTGACTCTTAGATCTACCCCGGCTACCCCGCTGGCTTGGGAGCTGATGTCATCCCCTGGTTCCGCCTGGCTGAGCTAGGTGGCTTTGGCTGGGTGCATCCATCTTCCTGAGCTGTAGTTTCCTTCTCTGGAAAATATGAGGCATTCCTCTCAGGGATCCCTTCGATGCAAGCTTGTGGAGAGATTGAGACCCAAAGGCCAGATGGAGACCTTGCCAAAGCAGCCACCTTCCCAAAGCTGTCATCATAACTGTCCCAATGCCACCATTCTAACTGTACTGTGGTCACTTTCCTAGAGGATGTAAGGAGAGTGGGCAGCTGCCAAAGGCAGAGGTAAGCAGACGGGTCGCAACAAGCAGAGGTGGTGGGTGTGCGGTTCACACAAGCCCTGCACGTGCTACCTTTCAATCTCATCTTTCCCACCTAAGTCACCTCTCCTCATGGCATGTGCCTCAACTCCTGGGTCCAGGATGACACAAGGCAGAATCTTAGGGGCTTGGGCTCTGGGAAGGTGGGGTGCTGCTTCATGAATCGAGGGCTAGAGCCACCTGCAATGGAGCCGAGGGGCTCAGGTAGAACAGGAAGAGCTTCCGGAAGCAAAGCTCACACCAGCTGGGTGGTCAGTCCTCTGCCTGCACTTTTTATCCGTAACATCCCAGGCCCTCCTGTAATACTTGCCACCGAACACAGCCGAAGCCCACAGCCCACACCTCTGGCCTAGAGGAGGCATCTGAGCATCTGCTCTGAGGGCCTCAACACTATCAAACTACAGGGGCTGGAGGGCAGGGATGGGTCAGTCATGCGGTTGAACGAGCCGAGCACCAGGTCTCCATCTCAGCTGTGGATGGGTTAGCTGTGCAGTCTGTCTGCCCTGCTGGAAGGTTTGGCATCCTTAGCAATTAGTGGGTGCAACGCGTCTGAAGTCTGCACAGCCCTGAGCCTAGAATGCTGCTGGGCACAGTTCAGCCCGGGGGTGGGTGGAGGAAGGATTTGGGAATGCTCTATCCATCCTCCAGGGCTTCAAAGTTTGGGTTTTGAGACCATGTGGGTGGGCCACACAGCAGTGGGGAGGGGGGCCTCCAGAGAGTGTGACTGTCTACAAGGAAAGTCGGCTGCTAAATTGTCCCTCATGAGCAGACACCTCCTTTTCAAAAGAAGGGTGTTGCAGAAACACTGGATGTGGGGATGGACGCAACTTAGAACTCAGCCTGAGCCAGGCAACAGGGGCAGGGCCACGGTGTGGTCCCGCTGCGGGGCTGACTCTTCAACCATGGACAGCAACTGACGTGGGCATGGCGCTTCACAGTCTGCAAAGAACCCCCCTTCATGGTCTCACGCTTTCCTGACAACAGTCCTCTGACGGGGACACACACGCATCCACTAGACCTTCACAGAGGGGTTGCCATGCGCCGTGCTGAGCAGGGCAGCAAGGGGAATGCAATCTGGCCCTTGCAGAGCCCATAATGGGGGACAGCAGGAAGGGCCTGGGCAGACACACCACCATGAGGTGAGGAGAGGGCACACAAGTGCCACACCGAGAGACGGCAGAGGGACACAAGGAGGTCAGTACCTCAGGTGAGGGAACTGTGGTCGCGTGAGGCTAAGGTTTGCTCCAGGGCCATGGGCGGAGCACTGGCTGCTGAGTCTGGTGCTCCTTAGGGATGCTCTGGGGAAGGCCAGCCAGGAAGGAGCCAGGAGAAATGTTCCAAGAGGATAAGGCAAGTGCAAAGGCCCTGAGTATCCAAGGTCTGACCCACTTGTTTTCTGGTGTGTTCTCTACTTAGCCAACTACCCACTATCCACTGTTCCACCCACCCACCCACCCACCCACCCACCCACCCATCCATCCATCCATCTATCCACCCATTATCCACTGGCTCCTCTGGGTACCAATTTCTGGGCTGGAAGATGAGGATATGAACCAGCTCATGTCACTAGCTCAACTTCACTATGGACGTTCAGGTTCTCTCAGAAATAGGTCTACTGTGTCTCCCATCTGCCACCCAGAGAGGAAAATTGAGCCCCAGAGAAAGCACCTGACTCATTCAAGCCATGACCATGAGTGAGAAGTGGCACCGCGACTTGAGTCCCAATTTCTCACAGTCTCTCACGGCAGCCAGAATCCATGCTGGCTTCCGAGAGCTCCGGCAGCCTGGTGTCCCGCTTTACAGGAGTTCTGGGAGTTCTGGCCATGGAGTGGGACTGTACCAGGTAAGTGACAGCCAGCTTCGGCTCGGCACCCCCACAGGCTGGATTTGAATCCAAGGCTGGCCGGGTGGCTTCACAACCCATTGCAACCTCCCTGTGACTGGGCAGCTGCCAAGGGTGCCCCACTTGGCAGGAACATCTCCCATGTCCCTCAATGTGACCCTTCCTGACCCTCTGCCTTTCCAGGCTGGAGTCCTGGATTTCTGGCAGGGTGTTTTCTACCTCTCAGCAATCACCACACATTGAAAGCAAGCTGGGTGGGTATAGCTAGGGGGTGCAGTGCTAGCTTGGCGTTCCTGTGTGCAAGGACCTGGGACCCCCCTCAAAAAAAAAAAAGCTGCGGAAGATGGAGAAAGGATTCACTGGTTAGAGGCGCTTGCTTACAAAGCCTGCCCTCCCAGGTTCTATTTCCCAGAACCCACGTGAAGCCAGATGCACAAAGTGGCATGTGTGTCTAGGGTTCATTTGCAATGGCAAGAGGTCCTGGTGCACCCATTCCCATCCCGCCTCACATAAATAGATAGATAGATAGGTAGGTAGGTAGGTAGATAGTCTGGAGAGATGGCTTAGCAGTTAAGGTGCTTGCCTGTGAAGCCTAAGGACCCAAGTTTGATTCTCCGGGTCCCATGTAAGCCAGATGCACATGGTTTCATGTGCATCTTAAGTTTGTTTGCGGAGGCTACAGGCCCTGGCATGCCCGTTCTCTGTCCCTCGCTCCCTCTTTCTGTCTCTAATAAATAAATAAAAATAAATCAATAAAGTTTAAAAAATATTTTTATTTATTTATTTGCAAGCAGATAGAGAGAAGAGAAACAGACAGAGAGAATGGGTGTGCCAGGGCCTCCAGCCACTGCAAACTCCACATGCATAAGCAACTTTGTGCATCTGGCTTTACATGGGTACTAAGGAATCAAACCCAGGTGGTTAGGCTTTGCAGGCAAGTGCCTTAACTGCTGAGCCATCGCTCCAGCCCTAACTAGATGTTTTTAAAGCTGTGGAAGCTAGCTGTGTGCACCGGTGATGTCATCAAAACAACCATTGCACAGAGGGGGAAACTGAGGCTCTAACGGATGATAAAAGATGCTCTGAGTGCCCTGCTGGCCAGCAAAGGAGCTGGGGTTTTGTTCACATCTGCACAGTCAGGTCTACTCTCGGTCTCCCTGCTTGAACGCCCTGCCTTTTTCTGTCTGGTTAAATCTTTCCATCCTTCAGTAACTCCTGCTCTGGAGAGACCCTCCTTAACCTCTTGAACACATCTGAAATGGGCCTGGTGGGTGGGATCCTGGGACGCTCAGCAGAGTGAATCACCCAAGAACTGTAGAATGCCCCCAGAGAGCCTGGATATCCTCAGTCTCCACAGCCACCTGCTCATCACTCACGGCAAGAGAGTCCCTCCCCCAATACTGCTCTTACCGTTACTCTGAGGCAGTTTCCCCCCTAATTCTTTCTGGGCATGGTGACAAATGCCTGTAGTTCCAACACTTAGGAGGGAGAGGCCAAAGTTCAAGGTCATCCTCATCCACACAGCCTGAGACTTTGCCTCAAAAAAAAAAAAATTCTTATGTGAAAAAATATGTTTATTATAAGATATTAGGGAAATATAATGGAAAGTAACAGTTCATCCCCAGGGGTAGGTACAATAATTGATTATTAGCCATTTTACTGCATATTAAATGTATTTATAGAGGCATAAATGTATAGTAATACAAATGTATTCCTTTCAAAGTCACTAATGGAATCATTCTGGCTCTGAAAATAACACCATAACCTGTTTCGGATCATACATATCTTCTGACTGTGGTACACAAAGTTCTGGAACATTCTTTCTACAGCTTCCTCATGTCTGAGAGTCTGGTATGTGGCTCTGCTCTACTTATCCCTCAGGATATCTGTGAGGAGAAACTGAGGTGGCAGGTGCCATCCTGCCAAGGGCCCAGCTCTCAAGAACTGTGACTGGGGGTGCATGAGGTGGAATCCAGGTCAGCGTGTCCGTGTCGGAGGCTGGAGAACATCCTAGGCTCTCCCCACTCCCAGCAGGCCTGTCTCACACGCCTCCACCCCCGCCCGCATCCCCCACACCTCATAAATCTGCAGGCGGCCGGGCGCTGCGCCGCGCAGCCAGGATGCCCCGGACATCCCAGAGCAAGCCATGTTGGCTGAGGGGGGTCCAATCATCGAGGTCCCTTGAAGACCTCAGCCCCAGGCCTTACCCAAGCTGTGCCTGACCTGAGTCCCAAGGTCACTCTGGCCGGAGCCTCTGAGTTGTCTCAGGTCCCTTCCTAGGCCAGTCGCCCAGCTGGGCTTCCTGCCTCCCTTTTGGGCCTTCCCTCCGCCCATCCATCCTGAAACCGCAGACGCACTGACCGTCCCCAACACCCGCTTTATCATGTCACTCCCTGCTCGTGGCCTGCCAGTGGCTCCCCAGGGCCCGTGGGAGAGAGTGTGAACCTTTTCCCCCAAATTCCTCGGCCTGCCGCCCCTCCAGCCCCTGTCACAGTGGCCCTGTGATCTTTTTGTCCAGCCATGACAGTTGGCACCAATCCCTGTAGTGAAACTCGATGCACCCAGGGAAGACATGGTTGTACCCCACAGGGGTGTGGCCCTGGCACATCCCCACCTTCTCAAAGACCTCACCCTCCAGACTGTGAGGACCACCTGAGAGGAGTTATACAAGCCATGGGGCATGGTGCACGGCCACTCGTGTTGACCAAACAACTTCACTTCTGTCTTCTCCCCTGGGCCCAAAAGCACTAAGAATCCCAGCAAGCAAACACGGTGTGTGCCAGGCCCTGCTGAAAACAGCTGTGAACTTACATAATTTCCTAAGTACTCTTTGGAGAGAGAAGTCGCCTCATGCCACATTACAGATATGGAAACCAAGGCAGGGAGCAGTGAAGGAACTGTCTAGAGCCACGTGGCCATTTCAGAGCAGAGCAAAGACTCGAACTCAGGGCTTCCAGCTTTGTCCCCGGCCCAGGAAGTGCCTCTTCTGAGAAGCCTTCTCCAAGCTCCATGAGAGGGCTCCTTGGCCCCAGTGCCACGTGTCAGGCCCTAATATCATGAGTTCATGAGGCAGTGGTTTCTTTTTCTAGGCCATAGCTTAGCCGAGGCTGCCTCCTGCCTATTCGGTTTGGGGTCTCTTTTCTCCTGTATCTGTCTAAAAAATGTTTTCTGGTTGGTAAAAGTGGGAATCAAGGAACTCAGGGAAGGCAGGTCCCCACAGTGACACGCCTCACGCAAGTCCCCTCTGGCATGGGACCTACATTTCCTCCCAAGACGGCCCCCAGGGATGAAGCGGTACCTGGCACTGCATTTAAGGATTGCACTAAAGTGACAGCCTTTCTTCTTTTCAGCTTCTCTTGGTCTCAAAGAGAATGCATCCACGCAGCCTCCAGGATGTGACTGCATCTCTGGTACACGGTGGTCTTCCCTAACACGGAACTGAGGCTGGTATAGGCGCAGGGTGTCCGCTGGGGCCCCTGCAGGTTTCCCCACCTGCTTTGCCCACAGCAAGCAGAACGGTACCTCCAGGGAGCAGCCAGGACAGGGACGACAGTGACCATTCCAAGGCGCAGCCTGCATGGCCTGCACCAGGTCCCCACGAGAGTAAGCATAGGCACCCACACAGCAGTCTCTGACCTTGATGTCTCTCCACCTCTAGAGACTCTCCAGTCCCCAGAACTCTGGTTTGCACAGAAGCCCAGCAGCGAGTGTGAGAGCCAAGCTGGGCAGATGCAGGTTCCCTCACAGCTGCTGTATTTACAGCCACAACCACCTTCTGTTTGTCGCAAGACGTCGGGGCCTTATTTATGGCAGGGATGTGGCCTTTTCTTCTAAATACATTGACTTGTTTTTACTCCGATAAATAGAAGAGTGAGTTATTTCCAGAACAATGGTAGAAGCATGGCTCAAGACAGTAGAAGTTATGAGCACCAACAGGGGACCACATTACAAAATGGTTTCTAAGCCCCTGGGAGCCCTAATACTGCTCAGGTTGAAGATGTGGCTGGAAGATCACCCAGGCTATGGCGTCACCCCTGGAGTGACATAGGGGCTCCGGTGTCTTGAGAGCTCGGGCCCTGGGGACACGAAGGCCCATGACTCAAGGGCCTCAGGGTGACCTGGGCAGCCCCGGGGACCTGAGGTCAGCTCTCAGCCGGGGGAGGCAGGCTGGGGAGCAGGCTCTAGGTCTTCCTCGTACCCCCTCATCCCACGCCCTGGGGCCCGGTGGGGAGACTTGGGGACGCCCCTTCCTCACATCTGGATCTCGTTACGCAGTGCCGAGCTGGAGAGGCGCGGGATACAAATGGGTCCAGCAAGGGTTTAGGTAAATACGGGAATGATAGATCCGCACCAGGCTACGGAGGGGAAGTTCGAGGATGTTCCGTAAGATCCTTGACCTTGTCAAGCTCCCCAACAAACTGTCCCCAGGGGGTACGTCTACTCAACAGCTCATCTCCTGCCTCTCCCCCACACACAGCCTGAGTGCAGCCCGGGACAGAGGCACGCCCCCCCCCATCCCAGGACTGCTAGCCACGGCCTGCACTCGGCCCCCCCATTCACACAGCTCCGGGAAGCCCTCCCTGACCACCCAGGCCGATGTGGGGCCTGGGACTGACTCACTGGCTTGTCTGCCAAAGACACTCAACCCGTCAACAGAGCCAAGCTGAGGGCCCATGTGCTGTGATCACAAACAGCACAGCCGTCATCTATCAAGTACCCACCAAGCACCGTGCACGCACCACCCTGTGCCACTTGCGCATCCGCCTGGCACGGTGGGGCCCCACTGGCCAGACGAGGAGCCCGAGGCTCAGAGAGGCAAGGCAACTTGCCCAGTGTCATGCAGCCAGAATCTAAGCTTTCCTGGCCCCCCAATCTGGGACTCTCCTTCCTTTCGCCACAACATGAGGCCTCGCCCACGAGTGGGTGACAACCAGAGATTGGTGACTAAAGAACAAATGGGAAGCAAAATAGGAGCCAGCATGCCACACTGCTCAGGAACTTCTCAGAGGCTCACAGGATGGTAGCTTTTCCATTCCCGTGTGCGTCCGTCCACGTGGTGACGTGGGAGTGCTGCGAGGGCAGAGGGTGGCTCAGTGGGTAATGCACAGGCCATGCAAGTCTGAGGACCCGCTACACCCACGTAAACGCAGGCAGGGTGGGCATGGCAGCCTGCCTGTCATCCCGGAGCTCCGAGGTGAAAGCCGAGGGTCTCCTGGGAAGCTGGCTGGCTGGACTAGCATGATGACTCAATAAATAAAGTGAAAGCACTTCAAGAAGGCATCAGACAGCAACCTCTGGCCCCACAGCCCTGGGGCGGGCTCGTGCACACACATGCATGCAAATACACACACATGAAACAAACAAAGATAAAAGAGAGCCATGAAGTGATTTTTCTGTGGCTAGAAGACATGAAGAGGATCACATGTAACATGTGTAGGGTATAGTGGACATTTCTGTGGTTAGCCTCATGGTAGGCAAAATCTGACAGATGAGGAAACAGCCTGGGAGGAGATACGTGAGGCCTGTGAGCAGCTGTGGTCTAGCACCTAGGCCTCTGTCCCCAGGGTGCCTCTCCTGAGCAGGGTTGATTTTGAGAGAAGCAGGGCTCCAGTGTCCCTCTATGACGCAGAGAAGCGAGGGTCTCCACAGCACCCCACTACGACAGACCACAATCCTAGACGCCCTCTGCTTCCCAGGACCAGGACGGGCAGGCTGGTGGCCTTCATGATAGAGGTGGCCCTGGGGCACGGTGACTTGGAAAAGAGCTGAGCAGTGACATCACAGCCCACTTCCCATGACTCTTTCTTCCTCCCAGGCCACCGGGAATAAGAGGACGGCTGACCTCCAGAAGACATCCACCCCGAAGAGGGACTCAGGCTGGACGCAGGGTGGAGAGGGCCGAACCGGGGTCTGAGCCTGAGCGTGCACACATCTCTCAAGCACAGGGCCCTAGAAGCCTCTAGAAGGACACGGAAGTGAACGTGATGGCAGGCCCAGGACAGAGCTCTCAGCTTCAGGAGGCAGCGGTGAGCTCGGCAGTGAT
The DNA here is from genome assembly GCF_020740685.1 of Jaculus jaculus. NCBI lineage: Eukaryota > Metazoa > Chordata > Mammalia > Rodentia > Dipodidae > Jaculus > Jaculus jaculus. The sequence continues at coordinate 55,424,828 of NC_059106.1, read as the reverse complement.
GACTGCGGACGGGGCCTGCCCTGCCCTTGGTGTGCTAGGAATAGCTGAGATGGCAGGGATCCTGTTACGGAGGGACGAGGGCGCCCCCGGGCAGGTGAACACACCCCTGTGCTTCTGCCAGCTGCCCCATCCGTTCAGAGAGCAGGAAGCAGACAGCGTGGGTGGTGGGTGAGGGCTTCCAGAGGCCCTGGCACCTTGCAGTGCTGTGCAACTTTTGCCAGGTCCCCATCCCTCTCTGAGCTCAGGTGCCCCTTCTAGCAAAAGAAGGGCTTCAGAACCCCCAGCTTTCTTCCAGCCTCAGTGGCTGCTGAACTACTTTCATGTCATTGGCTATATCTGTGTCACTGGGGGCCATGCTTTACTTTCAAATTGACTCACCTATTTCTACTGAAATATATTCATTAGTAAAGGGGAAAAAAATCAGGTTAGCACCATAACAAGAAGAAACCCAGCACTAATCCCTATAACCCGAGGCGGTTTGGGGAGGAGGCTAAACTTGGGTTCTGGAGCCAGCTGCCTGAGTTTCGGGGCCTTGTTCTAACACTCATTAGCTGTGTGTCCTCAGGCAAGTTACCTCATCTCTCTGTGCCTCTCCTGACTGTCTATAGGATGCATGAGTGCCTGCCCTGGGTATGAAATGGCATGATATTTGGGGAGCATTTAGCGTGTGTTTGTTAAAACTACATCCTCTAAACTACACACGAGGAAATGGAGGAGATGCCCTGGCATTTTGGCTCCCAGGCAGGGTCTGAGAGGGAGACTGGCTTTTCCCAATGAAAAGAGAGATTAGGGGCTGTCAGAGAGGTGTTATAGACATGTTGGCAGGAAACAGACTTTCTCTGTGAGTAATCAGCAGGCGCGGGGAGCAGGGCTAGGGGGGACTTTCTCACTGTGTGATTCAGCGTTATTTAATGCCACCTCCCGTTCCCCCGAGCCCTCTTTGCCCGACACCCTGGTAAACACAAATGGAGCATGTCCAGTGTCTGGCTGGGGAGAGGACAGGGCCAGGGTGATGCCATAGGTGCCCAGCCATAGCTCGCCCTCCTCTTGGGCCTTCCTGGCTTCCTTTCTCCTCCTCCCCACCCCCGCAGCTCCTCTCACCCCAAATCTTCCTGCTCAGCCCCGCTCTCCACCCCCCTTTATGGCCAGATAGCATCAGCTACAGTGAGAACAGGAACCCGGGCCCTTCAGTTCCACTCCTGATGTTTCCAGGCTGGGTGACCTCGAACAAGTCATGTTCTGCTCTTTTCTGTTTCCTCATGGACTTAAATAAAGATCATGCTGCCTGCTTCTGAGGTTGTGAGGGCAGACCAATGAGAACACACATGGTGAGGCTCTTCTCCTCACTGGGCACAGAGTTGGCTCTCAGGAAATGACCATTGTTATTGTGGTCATTATAAAATAATTCAAACACTGATGGGAAGGTCCTGTGAAGGGAATATTTGGAGGGTGGTCATCAGTGGCCAGTGGCCCCCCTCCCCTGCTCAGCCCACACTTTCACCTTCCCATGTTTCTGGGTATCCCACAAGGGAAGGGACAGAGAGACTCAGCTTGGAGCTCCCAGAGTCCCCAGCACAGGCTGGGGACCCAATGATGGGAGGCACAGCTGAAAGCGAGAAGAAATGCCCCAGGGAGACACCAGCCAGTGGCTGAGAGGAATGCCCTTCTCCGCTCCATCGTGGCTTCCTTCCACATCCCTCACTGAAGGGTCAGGACAATGACTCTCCAGTTGGAATGAAAGAACTGTGACACCAGATGGCCAAGAGACCCTATTGTCACTTCAGGTTCAGTCCTTCATTTGCCCACAGATTTCTGATGGGTATTCATGTGCCTAGCCCTGGGCTTAGCAACGGGGAAAAGAAGATTCTAGATGACATGCACACCCCAGTCCCTGCCCTCTGCTGCTCATTTTTTTTCCAGGGCACCAACAAGGCTGTTCCCGTAGCAAAGCCAGGTAGCAGAAAGGGATGAACGCGACAGGCCTGATGACTAGAAGCTTACAGACCTCTTAAGAGGGACCCTTATACCCTCGCACATACCTACTCTGCTGGCTCTCATAGGGTGGAGAACTGCAGGTACCTTTAATATATGTATGTATGTACATCTATATATTGCACACACATGTATGCATTAGAAGAGTGCTAGATGACTTCAAAGTCAGGAAAGAGAGCTCTTCTGTGAACCTGATCAAAAAACCACCTTTGGGCTGCAGAGATGGTTCAGAGGCTAAGGCGCTTGCCTGAAGAGTTTGAGTCCCCAGTACCCATGCGAAGCCAGATACACAAAGTGGCGCATGCGGCTGGAGTTCATTTGCAGAGGCTGGAGGCCCTGGCACGCCCATTCTCTTCATCTGTTTCCTGTCCATGTCTCTCTGCTTGCAAGTAAATAAGAAATATATATATATATATATATATTGTGTGTGAAACATACTGGAGTTTAATTTTAAATCAAAATTGTCCAGAGCTACATGGAGGCTATTTGTATCCTTTTCTCTATTAATAAAAGTATTTTAAAAAGAAAGAAAACCATCTTTGCCAAGCTTCCTAGCAGCCAAGGAGAAAAGGGGAGCAAGCTGGGCGAGGAAGATGACAGAATTGGCAGCCTCGGTCACAGCGTATGAGACACTGAACCTGCGCGAGGCATTAAGGGCTCTACGTGTGGAAACACTTTAATAACTTGGTGAGGCAGATAAGATGACTTGCTGCATTTTGCAGGGAGGCCAGAGAGGATTAAATGATTTGTTCAAGTGGCAAGGTAGGCTTTGGAAGGGGAAATTTAGACTCATTCTGGTCCTTACCCACAGTGTTGTTTCTCGAGGCACTCTATCTGTGGCTTTTCATTGCCTTGGCACAGACCACCAGGTGGGTATTTGTCTTTATTGACCAAATGATGTCATGAGGCACAGAGAGGTGAAGTGACTTGCCCCAGCTTACCCAGCTCATCAGTGGCAGCCTGGGGGGGCCACCCAACTCATTGTCTCTCTCCTCAGTAGACTGGCTCAGCTCCACAGCATGACCTGGCACGACAGATTCCACAGCTCACGTCGCCCATCAAAGGAGGTAAACAGGTTTATTCCAGGTGAGAAAAAGGGTCACACGCACAGGGTACTCAGGCCGAGAATCCCTGCCTGTTCCCAAACAGGTCTCCCTGCTGTCAGAGATTGGTGACTAGGGGTCTAGCAATGCCAGCTCATGGGCCACATGCCACTCCAAGGTGTTTGCTTTGCTTTCCTGGGTGGGTGAGTCACCTTGGGGCCCCTCCACCCCTGCTCCTGGCTATGCAAGATACTGGGGGCAGGGGCTTAGAGGGTCTCGAACCCTCTCAATTTGTCCTGGTAGAAACGGGTCAGCCTAGAACCCCCGACCTTGTCTGCGGTCTGACCTCGGATGCTGTCTCCCACCTGGAGAAGCACCAAGGATTAAGTGACATAATCTGACAGAGGCACTCCGTGTGGCGTTGTGGCACAGAGATGGTGCTGGAAACACTTTAGCTCTTGTGAACACAGTTAACCTGGCAAGCCCACACCTGCACGGAAGGCCCATAACTACTCCAATCACAACAGGTAGACATGAGCGGGCCTTGCTCAGGCCCCAGCCGGTCTGCTTGTGTCTGGCCTCAGAGCTGATATAGAAAACCAAGTTCCAATCCCAGCCCTAGCTCTCCCTTGCTGTGTGATCTGAGGCCAGCCAATCCCCATCTCCGAGCCTAAGCGTCTTCTACGATAAAGTGAAAGCTTGTGATGAGGGGCTCGCTAGCTCTTGCTGTGTGTACCCATATCCCTCACTCCATGTGACTACAGAGCACCCTGGGGAGAAGGAAGACAGGCATGGCAGTCCCATCCCTCTTCCAAAAGGGAAGAGAGCCAGATTGGGAAGGACAGGGACCCACACCCGAGACTGAGCTCTGATCCCAGGAGCACAGTGGGAGTGTAATGTGGCTCGGAGGAGCTGGGCTGTGTCCCAGCTCCTCCCATGCCCATCAGGAAGGTCACAGGGAAAAGCCTGGGTGCCGGCCTGACCCACTTCTCCATTTGCAGGGCAAGGAGGTTTGGCTTGGACAGGCCTTCAGAGGGCCTGGCGCGGGTGCCGGCCACAGTGGGTGGTCGGCCGTGAAGACTTTATTTCTCACTGTGAAAGGCCAACCCACCACAACCCCTCTTCCCTACCAAAAAAAAAAAAAAAAAAAGCCTGGCTGACTTCCTGCTGTCCAGATACTCAGGACCCTGGTCTCCCCAGCCTGTCTCACCTGCTCCCCTCGGCCTCAGTGACAGAGTCTCCAGGTTCTACACAAGCTATCCCCCAACCTCATGTGCCAACCCCACCCTGTGAGGCAGGCCAGTTCCTACTCATTCTTCAGGCCCTACAATGAACCACTTCCTTGCCCTCCTCTTTTAGGGTTGCTGTGATGCAGTTTTCCCCTCGGGACTGTATGACCCACCTCCAAGCTCTGAGGGTCATGACAGTAGGTATGCACACAGTACTGGGCCCCCAGGCTCAATGCAGGCCTGGAGCAGGTGCTCAGTCACTGCTAGGTATTTTCTAGTGTGCATAAATGCGTGAATGTATGTGGAGGCCAGAGCACAAGCGTGGGTGATGTTCCTCAGCTGCCATCCACTTTACTTTGAGTCACTCACTGGCCTAGAACTTGTCAGTCAGACTAGACTGACTGCCCAGTGATCCTCCTGTCTCCACCTCCCCATTGCTGAGATTAAGATGTGAACTGCCTCGCCTGGCATTCTTATGTAAGTTCTGGTCCTCATCAGACACAGGTCCTCATCCTTTGCAAAGCAAGCACTTAACCAACTAAGCTATCTCCTCAGCCCTTCATTTCAGGGTTTTTTGTTTTTTGAGGTAGGGTCTCAATCTAGCCCAGGCTGACCTGGAATTCACTCTGTATTCTTAGGGTGGCCTCGAACTCACAGCGATCCTCCTACCTCTGCCTGCCGAGTGCTGGGATTAAAAGCCGTGTGCCACCACGCCTGGCTATTTCAGGATTTTTTAATAAAAATATATTTTACTGGGCTGGAGATATGGCTTTGTGGTTAAGGTGCTTGCCTGCAAAGCCTGAGGACACATGTTCGACTCCCCAGATCCCATGTAAGACAGACACAAGGTGACACATGCACCAGGTCATGCATGCGCACGAGGTGGCCCATTCTCTCTCCCTCGCCCGCCCCGCCCTCATAAAATATTTTATATGTTTATTTGAGAGTGCGAAGGAGAAAGAGGCAGATAGAGAGAATGGGCACGGGAGAGCTTCTAGCCATTGAAAACAAACTCTAAACGCATGCTCCACCCTGTGCATCGGCTTTATGGAGATACTGGGGAATTGAACCCTGGTCATTAGGCTTTGCAGTACCTTAAGTGCTGAGCCATCTCTCCAGCCCCTATTTCTGGATTTCTGACCAGAACACAGTTGCCCGCCCTGCTGCTAGAGACCTTTCTCACCCAATGTATGTATCACACAGATGAGTAAAGCATCCAGACCTTTCCCTGTCCCCACACGACAGGCAACAAAACAGTGTGGATGAGGCAAGGGGACAAATTCTGAAAGATAAACTCTGTAATCCTAGCAATCTGAGAGACTGAGGCAGGAGGATTGCGGGTTGAAGACCTGCTGAGGTACAGTGTGCAGTTCAAGATTGCCCTGAGCAATTCAGTGAGCCCCTGTCTCAAAATAAAACGTAAGAGGAGGACCGTGGACATAGCACAGAGGTGGAGCACTGGTCTCGCGTGTGCAAGGCCCTATGTTCAATCCCCAGCACTGCCAAAAAGGAGACTGTGGAGAAAACAATGAGTGCTCATGAAGCATCCGGGTGCCGTCCCAGAGCGGTCACGTTGCATTATGCTGTCCACACCCCATGTTGCAGGGCTGGCTTGCCCCTTTAGTCCTGAGGATGACAGGGGCTCGGTGGGGGGAGGAAGTAACATGTCCCAAAGTCCAACTGTGACACCATGAGGAGGGATGCTGATAGATCTGTTTGTTGTTATTTGGTTAGTGTTTTCTTGGCCTGTGTGTGTGCATGGGTGTGTGTGTGTGTGTGTGTGTTATGTGTAGGTTACGTGTAATGTGCCATGTGTATGTGGTTTGGTGTGGGCAGCAACCCTGGCAGTATATTACAGGACTGGCGGTGGTCATATGCTCGCCCCAGTCTGTTTCTTAACCACTAAGCCCCACACCCTTATGGGCATACCTGGGGGAGGGGGACAGATAGCCACAGCTGCCCATCCCCTGAGCAAGTGGCTAAGTGCCTACTGTGTGTTGAACACTTAGCATGCATTTGCAGAGACAGCTCTTATCTCTGGAGGAGAACCAGAACGCTCTGATTTAGATAAGAGGGAGTCTGGGGGGCAGGTGCTGGCTCCAGCCAGGCTCTGGGAAGGCTCCTTTGGGCATTTACTTAGCAGAAGGATAATAAAGTAAAGATACAGGTGTGGGGGTGTCAGGCAAGGGGAAAGGTCCCAGAATGGGCACTTGGGATGTCTTGGGTACTCTCCCCGGTCAGCATGGAAAAACGGCTGCTACTGACTAGGGAGGTCTTGGGGGGGTGGGGCCCTACACCCCTACTACCAACCACAATGGAGCCCTGGAGGACGGCAGATCTGCGGTGGGCAGTGGAGAGATGGGTGCCTGAACCAACCCTGGTCATACCTCCACAGAGACAGACTGAGCCACTCAGGGTCAGTACTTACCCTAGATCACCATGTTAGGAAGGGTCCACGAGCTGCCCATCACAGGAGGACCTGCGCTGCCCCCCACTCTGCTGATGAGAAAGTACAACTCTGAAGACAGGCTTTTGATGCCATCCAAGGACACCTTGGGTCTGGGCAGCAAGGAGTGTGGCAAGAGCACTGTGGGTGGGGCAACAGCAGGAGCAAAGGAGGCAGGGAGGCGAATTCAAGGTCAAGCAGGAAAGGTGCTTGGGGGCCCAGCTGGAAGCAAACCCCCTGGGGGCACTTCTGAGTTTGTACAGTCAACTTCTCAAGGTGACCCACAAGGCCCAGGACACTCTTGTCCCCTCTGTTATCGTCCCCAACCTGAGAGCACACAGGACCCCATGGCCCTGGGTCTGACACCTTAGGCGTTATGGGGACACAGTGATCATAGGGGCCACGGACATTTCCTCAGCCAGAACCTGGGGTGCTCCACATTCTACAATGGGCAGGACAGTTCCCCAAAAGGAATGCCCTTCCCCAAATATGAACAGTAATCTTGTTTAAAATAAAACACTAGACAATCATGACTCACCCCATAAAAGAAAGACATGGATCCCAAATGCTGGAATCATCAAGGGAGAAGGACCTGGTTGCCCTGATGCCATGAAAAGAGACCTCACGGCCACCAGAGACCTCAAGCTGAGTACAAGGAAGCGAGAAAGGCTCAGGCGAATTGTCTGGGCCCAAAGCTTCAAAAACAGGGTTTATTTAGATAATCCCTCACCAGGCCTCCCGCCTCAGCGCCTGGTTTCTCTAAGGATTTATTTTGTAAAAATGTCTCTCTCAACAAGTAAGTTATCCTACCCTGAGCCAAGGAGGGAATTCTCCTCTGAGTTCAAAACCACAAAGTCCGGGCAGCCTGTGTACAGCCAGCACCTCTTTCTGCAGCGTCAGGCTGTGAATCACTAGGCAGCGGAGGGCTTCCAGGAGGGCTGGGCAGGGGGAGGGGAATACGCACCTCCCAGTCTCCAGCAGTGCCCCAACTGTGGTCAGGCCAGAGGCTACTGGATGTCCCCAGCACAGGCGTGTCTCTGATGCTGGCCACTTTGTACAGCTGAGTTTCTTGCTGGAGAACCTGGTCATCCAAGCCCCTCAGCATCTTTCAGAAATGCATCTGGGTGGGGAGGGGGGACTGGAGAGATGGCTAAGTGGTTAAGGTGCTTGCCTGCAAAGCCTAACGACCCAAATTCAATTCCAAGTACCCACATAAAGCCAGATGCACAAAGTGGCACATGCCTCTGGAGTTTGTTTGCAGCATTTGGAGGCCCTGGCACACCCATATCCCCCTCCACTCCTTGCAAATAAATAATTTTTTTTAAAAAAAGAAATGCACCCAGGACAGGGAGTGGGGGAGAAACATATAAGGCGGCAGAGCTAAGAGCAAGAATTTAGCTAGTCCCAAGCATGGCCCACAGGGCCAGTAAAGCTCCAAAGTATACTGGCTCACTGCCAGACCCCAGGACCCCAGGGCCATAGGCCTGACCTTGGAAGGATGTGGGAAACCTCAGCCCCACGGTGGCTTAAATACATTCTTTCTTTCTGCCCATGCCAAACTCAAGGTTTGCTCCTGAAACCTTGGTGCACAGTAGGTCCTCAGCACACATCTGCTGAGTGCAGGGATAAATAAGCAACTAAAATGGGCAACAATGGATATGCACTCACAAATGGCTACTGGATGGCTTGCATGCACAGATGGATGCATGGATGCATGGATGGTTGGATGCATAGGTGGATGGATGAATGAATGAACCAGCGAGGCAGCGTGACCTACGACAGAAAGGCATAAGGAACTCTCATGTGGACTGGAGCCCTAGCTTTACCCAGGAGTGAGAATGACTGCAATGGTAAGTCACTTTACTTCTGTGAGCCTCAGTTTCTTCACCTGCAGTATGGGAACAGTGGCAGTGTTTGCTGCACAGGAAGACAGGGCTGGGATGGCCCCCTTCTCTCTCTCTCACACACACACTCAGAGGTGGAAATGTCACCCCTATAGCCACTGTTACTAGTGACAGGGCTGAAGGTTTGGGTGCTGGGTACTCCTGGGGTCTCCGGGCCTTAGGAAGGGTATTGGCACAGGCATGGGCAGAAGCCAGGCAGAAAGGGACAGAGGGCAAAGGGAAGCTAACCAAGGCCCCAGAGCAGAAAGCCATCCATGCTTTTCCATAGCTATCCCCCCAGAAAGGGGCTAGGTCCCATGGCCCCTTTATCAATTCAGCCTCCAACACACAACTTTAAAGTGGAGATTTTGAGGCTGGTTTCGCTATCGCTACAAGCCACCCAGCTCTGCCCCACTCTCGGCTCCTCCTGGTGTGTGATGCATAGGAACAGCCTGTGTGCTGTGATCATCTCCTCCCACAGCCATGATCTGGTGGGGGTGTCACGCTGAGTTGTAAAAGCCTCTAGGATAGAGGAAGAAGTTATTTTTAGGGGAGACAGTGAATTCACTTATTCCCTCATTCATAAAACATGGGCAGAGCTGTTCCCAAACAGGCCCTGGGCTCCCAGAAAGGACCCAGCGATGAAGGAGGAAAGATCCCTACAGTCCACTCCAGTGGGCAAGGCCAAGGTACACAAAATTAGCCACTCCTTGGGGCTGGGGAAATGGCTTAGCAGTTAAGGCGTTTGCCTGCAAAGCCTAAGGATGCTGTTTCGATTCCCCAGAACCCACATAAGTCAGATGCACAAGGGGGCGCATGCATCTGGAGTTCCTTTCCAATGGCTAGAGGCCCTGATGTGTCCATTAAAAAAAGAAAAAAGAAAAAAAATTGGCCACTCTGTTACAAGGTCATCTATAAAAGCACAATGGGATGGGCATGGGGGGGAGGGGTGAGGGAATGTGCCTCTAATCCCAGCACTCAGGAAGCAGAGGTAGGAAGACTCCTGTGAGTTTGTAGCCAGCTTGAATTTCTGGTCAGCCTGGGCCAGAGCGAGACCCAACCTGGAAAAAAAGCATAGTGGGCCAAGGCCAAAGGACAAGGGCAGCCATAGAACGGGACATGCCAAGGAGTGGATATTTGTATTGGGCCTTGAAGAATGAGTAGGAGCTTACTAGACAGAAATGAGACAAGGACGTCCATTCTAGATAGCAGCTGAGTGCTGTGTAAAGTACCGGGAGGGGGAGTTGGTGGCATGCATGCAGATTTGTGGGTGAGAATGACAAGGACAACAGAGAAGGCATCGGTGGCCAGGTCCCTCAAGCCGCTGAGCCTTCAGGGAGCAGTGGTGCCATGAGGCTGACCTGCGTTTATTTTTTAAGCTATTTTTCTTTATATATTTGAAAGAAAGAGACAATGAGCATGCCAGGGCCTCCTGTCTGTATGCATTCAGACTTTAGCTACATGCACCACTTTAGAAAAAAAAAATTTTTGTTTATTTTTATTTATTTATTTGAGAGCAACAGACAGACAGAGAGAGAAAGAGGCAGAGAGAGAGAGAGAGAATGGGCGCGCCAGGGCCTCCAGCTACTGCAGACGAGCTCCAGACGTGTGCGCCCCCTTGTGCATCTGGCTTACATGGGACCTGGGAAATAGAGCCTCAAAACGGGGTCCTTTGCCTTCACAGGCAAGTGCTTAACCACTAAGCCATCTCTCCAGCCCCCATCCACCACTTTTTGCATCTGGCTTTACACAAGTACTGAGGAACTGAATCCAGGCCAGCAGATTTTGCAAGCAAGCACCTTTTACCACTGAGCCATCTGCCCAGTCCTTACCTGGGGTTTTGAAGACTGGGTACTGCTGTTCTGTGGGGTCCTGTACTCAAAGAGACCATCAAGAGAGAGGAAGGGTGAGCAGCCTGAGGGCAGAGCAGCTGGAAGGAGGGATGTAGGGAAGGGGTATGGCTGGAGTAGTCAGGAGTAGAGGGAGGCTCCTGAGGTCAAGGTAAGCAAATCAGGAAACTGAGGACCTGTAGATTCCTGTGTGGACTACAATCACCAAGAAGCCAGACATACTTCAAATATCCTCTGAGGTGACAGAACTTCTGTCTTTGTGGAGAATGGAATGGTATGGATTCAGAGCCAAAGTATCTCAGACCAGCTTTAGCTCCTCAGCAGCCACTGATTCATTGTCTACCTCTGTGTTTAACTAAACATCCCTGTGACTATCAGGTGAGACCTTTTTGGAATATACTAACACACTAACAGCTTCCACCCACCCAAAGCTGAGAATGTCCATTAGACAACATTTGAGGCCTGTGGTGAAGATTTCCCCTGAACTGTTGTAACCTCCCTATGTGATATTTCCACAAATGTATTTGAAAAGTGTCTCGGTTTATGATCTTCCTTTGTCCTGTAACTATAAAAAGAAACTTCATGGGGGTGTGTGTGTGTGTGTGTGGAGAGATGGCTTAGCTGTTAAGACGCTTGCCCATGAAGCCTAAGGACCCAGGTTCGACTCCCCAGGACCCACATAGGCCAGATGCACAAGGGGGCACATGCATCTGGAGTTTATTTGCATTGACTGGAGACCCTGGTGCGCCCCCTCTCTCTCTCTCTCTCTCGACTTGCCTAATTCTGTATCTCTCTCTCTCCAATAAATAAATAAAATATTTTAAAAAAATTTAAAACAAGGATGGGCTGGAGAGATGGCTTAGCTGTTAGCTGTTAGCTGATTGCTTGCCTGCAAAGCCAAAGGAACCAGATTCAATTCCCCAGGGCCCATGTAAGCCAGATGCACAAGAGGGCCCATGCATCTGGAGTTTGTCTTCAGTGGCTGGAGGCCCTGAAGTGCCCATTCTCTCTCTCTCTCTCTCTCAAATAAGTAAATGGAAATTAATTTTTTTAAAAAAGACTTCATGAAATTGTTAACACATTGGAACATGAAACACCTAAATCTGTGTTCCTGGGCCAAGGTCACTCATACCTGACTCCAGGATAATCTATCTTTTATTCCCTTTGAGGCAAAAGCTGTGGGTTTTGTGTCGACTCTACCCACTGGGGGAGCCCCCAAGTTTTCCACTGCGTCACCCACTCAAGATCCACACAGAGGCCTTAGTCAAGCCCCAGGTCCCCAGCTGCCCCTCCTCCCCAGCTCTGAGGGGCCTTAAGGGTAGGGAACAGGCTAAGCCCGGGGTTCCATGGCTGGAAGCTCTATTATGCCCAGGCCTCCTGCAGCCCGGGGAAGAAAGGCCTCTCTCTGACAAGGAAGCCCCGCCCAGGCAGCGCCTTTATCTCTGGTGACCGGGCTCAGTGTCTCCCAGGCGGCTGTGGAGGCTGCCGGCCTCAGGTCTCTCCCTATGGCCCATGGGAACCAGACTGCCGACCCAGACGCCTGCCCACTCCCCAGAAATCACACTGGGGTGAACATGGCCAAGGCTGTTTCTGGGTGCTGGGCAGCTAAGAGAGGCCCTGTTCATGAACCAGGAAGGGAGCCATAAGGGACCAAGAGTGCTCCGTCCGGCCCCCAGAATCACTTGGCAGGGCAGAGAAAACGCCTCTGTGCCTTCGAGGGCAGCTCTGACTACCACAACAGCCAAGCACAGACACCTCTGTCCTCAAACGTCCCCCCCCCCCCAACACACACACCAAACTGCTTGCTCCAACCACAGGTCAGTTTGGCCTAAGTTTGACCTGCCTCCTGCAGGCCTATGTGGGCATCTCTTCTATACAGTCCCAGGACAACGTGCCATGGCTAACTACCATTATCACGGTTTTTTGGTTCTGGGGGTCCCAGGCCTTATGTGTGCAAAGCTGCACTGCCAATCAGTCATCACTATCTCAATTAAGCAATTCTTCTTGCCAGGCAACCCGTTTCACAGATGGGGAACTGAGGTTCAGAGAAAGTGGACCATGTAGAGCCACCTGGCCTGTAAGTAACTATAGGAGGATTTGAACCCAGGCCAAAACTCTCACCAAGGTGGCTTTGCTAATAAGGGGAAGACAGGCTGAAGCCTCTTATCACACCCCCAGCCCTGTCGTTCGATCCTGCTATAGGAAGACTTCATCCCAAAGGGCTCCCCGATATCATTCCTGCGGCTGGCCTGGGGTGAGAGAAGTGACTTCAGGGAAGGCAGAATCCCGCAGTTTAAGCCAAATGAACGCAGACTTTCCATCACACAGCATGAGAGGGGCTCAGCCTGTACCAAGAGGGAAAGGGAGAGGAGGGGCGCCCTGCCTAGTCCCCCTGGAGCACTTCCTGCTCACAAGCTTGGAAAGTACAGTAAGGTGGAAAGTAATGGTGGCTCCCAACTCCCCTAGAGCCCTGGTTTGACCAAGCCCCAGGGAGACAGCTCCTGCAGCACTGTGTCTCCAAGGCCACAGGGTGCAGGAACACGACTCCCAGTCAAGTAGCCCTGGCTCGAGCCCTCCCATGCTGCCTAGGGAGCACCACCCTCTCTGAGACTCAGTCTCCCTACCTTGCAAGGTGTTAAGAAGTAATGTATAATAAGCCTCCCCCACCTGCACAGAGCAGACTGTGGTCAAACCTTGACGGCGGCAGCACAAAGCCCCACTCCAGCAGGTTACGCTCTGGAAGCTGAGGTAGGAGGGTCTTGAGTTCGAGGCCAGCCTGGACGATACAGAGACAGACTCTGACTGTAAAAGAGCAAGTACAGCTGGACATGATGGGCCATTCCTATCATCCAAGCACTTAAGTGGCCAAAGCAAGAGGATGGCTATGAGTGGAAGGCCAGCCAGGACTGTACAGTGTAACCCTGTTTCAAAATGGTAAAAATAAGGGCCTGGGGAGATGGCTCAGTGGCTGAGTACTTTCTGCTTAAGCATGAGGGCCTGCCAGACTGGAGACTGCTGAGTTCCACTCTTCCAAGCACTCCCCTAAAAAGCTGAGGGACAGCAGAGAATCACAGGCTGGCTGACAGCATCAGCAGCTCCAGGTGGAGGGAGAGATTCCATACCACATATGCGAGAAATCAAAATAAAAAATCAGGGCCAGAGATATGGCTCAGCAGTTAAGGCGCTTGCCTGAGAAGTCTATGGACCCAGGTTCAATTCAACAGTACCCAGGTAAAGCCAGATGCACCAGGTGATGCATGCACCTGGAGTTCATTCGTAGTGGCTAGAGGGTCTAGGTCGCCCATTCTCTTGCTCTCTCTCTAACATATAAGTAAAATATTTTTAAAAAATAAAAAAAGTTAAAAAGCAAAATAAATAGTCGGGAGTATACTGAAATCATACCTAAAAGTGTGTGTGTGTCCAATTTTCCAGACAGGTATTCAAAATCTTAGCATTTTTTTTTTTTTCTTCAAGGTAGGGTCTCACTCTAGCCCAGGCTGACCTGGAATTCGCTATGGAGTCTCAGGGTGGCCTCGAACTCACGGCGATCCTCCTAACACCGCCTCCCCGAGCGCTGGGTTTAAAGGCGTGTGCCACCACGCCCGGCTCGGCAGTTTTTTTAAAGCTCTTCATGGCCCCTAAGAAGTCACAACCCCAGAAAAGGAACACTCCCACTCCATTTGCTTAGGAAAGACACATCTCTAAGCCTTAGTTTCTCCCCTGAGACTGGGGAGCCTCCTCTGCCTGTCACCTAAGGACATGAGAGTTACCCGGGAGGCTGTGGAGGTGAGGTGATGCCATCAATTGTCCTGGTGTGTGCTGGGATGACCAGAAGTCAGAGGCACAGCTTCTCAAAAGGGCCTCAGAGAGCTCTGGGCCCAGACAGACTCTGTAGAAAGGCTCCACACGGGGGACTGGGACAGATTCCGAGCTCCTCAACGCTTACTGTGCTCTGGTGCCAGGGGCCAGGAGTCTTCAAGCCCAGCAACAGCTCTCAGCTCGACCGACCAGCACTCACCAGTCTATGCGGGTTTGAGAACAGCTTGAGGACCAGAAGAAGGGATTCAAAGCCAGTCCTGATGCGTTCAGGTGCAATCAGGGTGGAATGGCCGTAGACGGCAAACCCCAGGTCTGGGCTGGAGAGATGGCTTAGCGGTTAAGCGCTTGCCTGTGAAGCCTAAGGACCCCAGTTCGAGGCTCAATTCCCCAGGACCCACGTTAGCCAGATGCACAAGGGACGCACGCGTCTAGAGTTCGTTTGCAGTGGCTGGTGGCCCTGGCATGCCCATTCTCTCTCTCTCTGCCTCTTTCTCTTTGTCTGTCACTCTCAAATAAACAAACAAACAAAACATAAAAATTAAAAAAAAAAAAAAAAAAAAAAAAAAACCAGGTCTGCCTCTGCTGGGCTGGGTGGCCTGTTGCAAGTTACTGTACCTCTCAGATTCCACGCCCCCTTCTATCTCCCTCCTAGCCAGGATCTCACTACATATCCCAGGCTGCCCTTAAATTCTCTACCCTCCTGCCTCAGCCCTCGAGTGCTGCGATCATAACAGCTTCCCTTTCTCATAGCCTGAGAGAGGGACCCTTCAGCGGGGCCAAAGAGACACTATGGAGGTCAGAGCATTCGCACTGCCCATGAGTGCCAGGCGCCCACTCCGTGGAGCCCCAGTTCCCATGAGGAAGGGCTTCTCAGTGGGTATCAGCACTTCCTCGTGCCTGCTTGTCTGCATTTTGGTCTCCCCAGCGGAACACAGAAGGGCACACAGGCGGCTGAGGACAGGGATGCACAGGGATTCTGGGACAACCGCAGGGAGGAAACTTGGCTAGGCCCTTGCACTGCCTGAGTTGGATCCCCAGAGCCCACATAAAAAATCCGGGTGTGGTGGCGCCTCTCTAATCCTAGAGTCGGGGAGGTGGAGACAGGAGAATCCCTGGGGCTCTCTGGTCAGCCAGTCTAACATACTGGGTGAGTTCCAGAAGGAGAGACTTTGTCTCAGGATGTCGCACACACATGCGTGCACGCATGCACAACCAAAGACAACACAGTCGGTCTTGCCACCAAGCATGAATCACAAGAACATGTCTCTCAGTGTGAACATGCTTTATACCCATGTCTGTGGCCACTCAGGGCCTCTGGAAGGGCTCTGATTGCAAATCAGAAAGGGGGACCCCCTAAATATTTACCTACCGGCCAAATAAGAATCTTGTAATGAGAAGCAAAGAAGGCAGTTCCAAAAACCCCGACTATGGGTGAGCATATGTGTGGAATGAAGTGAAGTCATATGGAAATGGACTATTTTTATTTCAACAAGCATTTTAAAAATACTCTTAATTATATGAAGATCAGGGAAAGGCCTTCTCAAAAATTAAAGAGCACTGTCTGAGGCTCCCTCTGGACCCCCACGCCCTTCCAACCCTCCCACTCCACCCATCACCTTTCCCAGGGCCCCTCTGCTCTTGACAACCACCTCTGGGAGGCCCACACATCTGGGCAGAAGGCAGCCAGACTTCTTGGAGTACAGCCCCACCCTGGGAGCCTTCCCAGGAGCACTCTAGGTTCATGCTAGCAGCCCTGGGAGGGAGACCCGCTTGTTACACTCACGGCTTAGCAAGGAAGCACATCAACTCAGAGAGGCTGTGCAACTGCCTGAGGTCCACACAGCCCACACCGGTCATGGGGCTATGGAGTTGAGCACATTCCCTTGAGGGTCCTGGGGCCGCTGCCATGGCTCTGAGAGCTCTGAGAGCTGAACAAGCTCCCTGAAATCTGGGTGAGACCGAAACAGTGACACCTAGGCTGGTGACAGTCCCCGTACAACCTGCTGGGCTCTGCCTTATATGCAACGGTCATTTTTTGAGCAGGTATGATGCCTCACGCTTTGAAGATAAGGAAATGAGGCTTCAAAAGGAGATGCCACTTGTCTGGTCACACGTGGAAGGAGCTGTCTCCAAAACTTGGACCTCCTTGGGTTACTGCAGAACCCCTGGGCAGCTGTTCTCCAACATAGCCCCAGCCCCAGGAGAGCAAGGGCACCTGGCTCCTACCCTCTGCTCCCCCTGGATGGCCCAGAATGTGCCTGGAGCCACCCCATTACTGCCGGGAACCCAAATTGTTAGGAACTTATTAATTCTGGAAACCAACAACATGGTGTCTCCATCGTAACAGCAGCAGAGCAGCCCCAGCCAGTGGGGGTGGGCCTGGGTCAGGGTGAGAAGAAATTTAAGACATTTCCCCTAAAGCTCCCATCTTGTGAACAAAGTCAAGATGCTGATTGGAGACCAACATCACTAGCTGTTCAGAGCCCCTCGGAGCTTCCACAGCACCCCATCTCGCTCCCCCTAGCTGACCCCCCCTCCCCCGTGGCATCCCAAGGGGCACTTTGTCCTGCAAGCTCCTGTGATTTTCAGGTCTCTGACATCCAACTGCTTATGTGGATCCCAGGGCTGGAGATCTCAGGCCTCCTCAGGCCTCCCCCATATTTGCACAGGAAGTGTTCTTAACCACTGAACCATCTCTCCAACATCAGAATGGCACATTTTGAACACCTCCTCTTTTTTTTTTTTTTTTTTTTTTGGTTTTTTTTTTTCAAGCTAGGCTCTCACTCTAGCCCAGGCTGACCTGGAATTCACTATGGAGTCTCAGGGTGGCCTCGAACTCAAGGCAATCCTCCTACTTCTGCCTCCCCAGTGCTGGGATTAAAGGTATGCACCACCACACCCGGCTCTATATTTTTTATTTTAAGTTAGGGGTTTATGGATCCCAGGCTAGCCCCAAACTGGCTATGTAGCTGAGGTTAGCCTTGAACTCCTGATCCTCCTGCCTCCACCTCCTGAATAGATGCTGGGGCTACACATGTGCGAAACATGGCTGCAATGCCTCCTCTCCGGCACCTCCTCAAAGCACTCCAGCACTCACACCTCACTCAAGACAGAAGACAGATTCTCTCCCTGTCACCAGCCTCCAGCCCCTTTGCCCTTCTCCCTCCTCCACGCCTGCCTGCCACAGGGTTTTTGCCCAGACTGTCCCTCTTCCTAGCACACCCTCCCTGGTGTCCACAGAGCGCCCTCCCTTATTTCCTCACTCACACAGCCTTCTGCTCAGAAATGTCTCTCCAAACCCCTCCTGGTGTCTGATCTCCCTTCCTCTGGTTTTCTTCCTACATTTTCACCACCTCCCCTCCTCACCGGACACTTGCCATCAGTCCTCTCCATGAGAAGGAAAAGTCAACGGAGCAGTGCAGTCAGGTTGTCCGGTATCCTGCCCGTAGTCAAACGAGGGGCAAGTCTCCCAGAGGCAAAGGAGGCCTGACATCTCCCATCAGAGAGGAGTAGAGAAAGAGCTATCAGGTCTGAATGGATGCATGCCCCCACCTGCTAGCTCTGCCCCCCCTCCACTGCTTCCCCTCCAAGCATCAGGAGGCTCCTCCATCCTCATGGGAGGGGAGCAATCCCTGTGGGCCCTCCTCCCAGGGGGACGTGCACTGCCGCGGGCCCATGATGCCTGCTCCACCTCAGCTCCCATACCCCCACCCCAGGGTCTGGCCCTGTGCCAAGCCCCTGCAGACTTCAATACCAGTCTGTTCAATTAAAGGGAGATGACGGATGTCACAGCACTCTGCCAACTGTCACCCAGAAGAACAAACAGAAGCGTATCCCCCTTTCACGGAGCAGAGCGCTGCATTCGCACGTTCATCCCACCGACTGACACGTGTTAACTGTGTACCTACTATGTGCCGGGCCCAGCTAGGGCTGGGGATTCTAGCGATCAGCAATTCAACCATAGTACCTGTCTTTGCAGACTTCATAGCGTGAGAGAATGCTGATCCAAGAAACATGCTAATGAATTTTAAATGAAGATCTTTGACAAATGCTGTAAAAGATCTACTAGTGGAGCTGCCTGGGGGCACGGGTGGAATCCTAGATGACGGGTAGGTGTGATCCAGGTGGTGAAGGAAGAGCATCCCAGCTGCAGGCACCATCCAGTGCAAAGGCCCTGTGCTGGGAGAAGCTGAGAGACTGGGAAGGACCACAAAAGCCAGAGGGATGCAATACCTGTAAAAGTGGAGGACGTCAAGAGGCAGAGTGAACTACTTCTGGCCCTGGGAGGGGTGGGTCTTCATCCCTAAAGCAACAGGAGCCATGGAACTATTTGTGATAGACATCAGTCAGGACTGGATTCAGAATCTAGCCCTAGGCCTTATTCCCCTATGCAGGTCTGTGTCCCCATGTGACCATGTTGGAAAGTATCAGGCCGTCAAGTCTCCCCAATTTGGAGGGTTCAGGCCAAAGATCATCTCTCTAGGGAATCTCCAGGTGAGAATGTCCACTACCTTCAAAACCAACTGTTCTGACTCTGCCAGCATGCCCACTGGCCAAGGTCCAACCCACTGGCCAAGGTGTGCTCATCAGCCCAGTTGCCCACATTAAAAGGGGCCCGGGCTCCCCCTATCCTGAGTGGGAGGCATCACCCCAAGAGAGCACATCATCATGATACGTAATTTCTGGAATAAACACAGCTGTGTTTGTTTCTCCCCACGTGCAGCAGACAGAGCGGCAGCCTGGGCTGCCACATACAGCTGGAGCCTCACACCTTGAGACAGTCGCCCACCGCAGGGGAGCAGAGAAGACGAGGGGCCATCCCAAGGCCTCCTGGCACTGTCATTCAGGTGAATTCCCTTGGGAGCCAAGCACAAGCCCCTCAGAAAATACATGGCACAGGGCAGGAGACGCAGCAAGCTTGTCCCTTGGGGATGGTTGGGTCCCACGCAATCTAAGACAGCTGGACCTGGAGTTGTCAGTCACCTAGTCTAAGTGCAAAAGCCCATGTTGGAGGCCCACTGAGGAGTCAAAGACAGCCTGGAGCTTCCCAGATGGGGAAGCTGAGGTCCTGGGAAAGGAGTGAGACTAGGGAAGGACTGGGACTGTGCAGCCACCATGTGCCAGGACCCAGGGGCACCCTGGCATTCACTAGCAGCTTGCTGGTCACCCAGGAACTGTGACCATGGGCAAGTTGTAGGCATCTCCTCATCGGAATAGCGGCTGGAGGCTTAAGCAGCATTCTGTATGTAAAGTGTTGAGTCCAGGCATGCTGTTGGGAGCTCGTGCATGACGGATAATCCTCACTCACTCAGAAACCATTAACTAACACCTACGATATCCCAGGTACTGGCTAGGCCTTTGCAAAACAGACACAAACACCCCTGCCTTGCTGAAGCTTAAATTCTTACAGGGAAAAATGCTAGTAAGTAAAACATGTTTTGTTTTACTGTCATCATTATTATACCCATTTTACAGTATGGTGAACTGAGTTCAGTGAGATTAACCACTTTTTAAAATGACTAATTTTGGGCCAGAGAGATGGTTTAGTGGTTAAGGCATTTGCCTGCAAACCCTACGGAGCCAGGTTCAATTCCCCGATACACAAGGTGGTGCACGTGTCTGGAGTTCATTTACAGTGGCTAGAGGCCCTGGCATGGCCATTCTCTCTTTCTATCTGCCTGTTTCTCTCCCTTTCTCTCACTCTGTCTTAAATAAATAAATAAAAATATACTTAAATCATAAAGAAATAAAATACTTAGGGCTGAGGAAAATGGTTTAGCGGTTAAGGTGTTTGCTTGTGAAGCCTAAGGACCCCGGTTTGACTCCCCAGGACCCACGTAAGCCAAATGCACAAGGGGGTGCATGCGTCTGGAGTTTTTTTTCAGTGGCTGGAGGCCCTGGCACACCCATTCTCTTTCTCTCTGCCTCTTCCTCTCTTTCTCTCAAATAAATAAAGAAATAAAATATTAAAAAGAAATAAAATATTTAAATACTAAGTTTTGCTTTTTTTTTTTTTTTTTTTTTGAGGTACGATCTCACTCTACTCTAGGCTGACCTGGAATTCACTATGTAGTTTCAGAATGGCCTCGAACTCACAGCAATCCTCCTACCTCAACCTCACAAGTGTTGGAATTAAAGGTGTGTACCACCACGCCTGACTAAAATTACTAATTTTGACTTCCATCCCACCTTACACCCAAATGGGCTAAACACAGACATTAAATAATACATCCGAGTCTCTACAGGGAGAAAAGGTAGCCAGCAACTTTAAAGGACTCATGTCCTCCAAAAGGGACATAAGTTGTTATAGGACTAGCCTAGCCACTGGCGGTGCATGACCTCTTCATTGTCCCTGTCTCTGCCTCAGTTTCCACATATTTTGAAAGCTGGAATTCTGTGATGGTTCTTAGGGTACAGCTTGGGTTTTCCTGGCTCTGTGGAAGAGTTGAGACTCAGCATGGTGCCCAGAACTTTCCCCTGGTACCAACAAAGGAGTGATGTGGGCTGTAGGGGCACAAACCAGCCTGGGGGCTCTGGAGAGGAGTGGCTGGGAGGTAGATGGTTGCTCCAACTGACTTGTTCATTTATTTTATTTATTTGTTAGTTATTTATTTTTGCAATGCTGGAGGCTGGATCCAGGGCCTTATACCTCCCAGGCAAATGCTTTTCCACTGAGCCACAGCCCGGTCTCCTGCTTTGGTTGTCTTTTAACAGCTTCCTCTCGCTTCTAAAATCAACCTAGCTTACCACTCAAGGCTGTTTACCTGGCTCACACCTCACATCCCATTTTCCCCTTCAACACATTTCCATCCACTGTGGTATCCACAAGCCAGCACCTTTCCAACCTCCACGCCTCTCTGTTCAGGCCGCTCTCTCTGCTAAGAATGCTCATTCCGAGGCTGGAAACATGGCTCGGTGGTTAAAGGTGCTTGCATCTTTAACCTGCATCCCTTCCCGACCCCTGGATGTGCTCTGCAAGTCTGTAGGCTTCAATTTATAAGGCCAGACTCAAAGTGGTACGTGCATCTGTAATCCCAACATGCCTACAGCAATAGGAGGCAGAGTTAGGGGAATCCTGAAGCTCGCAGCCCGGCTAGTTTGGTGTTCCCAGACAGACCCTGTCTCAAACAAGGTAGGAGACAAGGCTGTCCTCTGATTTCCACATGCATGCTATGGCACACCTGTCCCCGTACACAGACAAACACACACACACACACACACACACACACACACACCATAGTCACTTACAAATATTTTAAAAAAATAAAAATGGTCACATTCCACTCAAACTTGCCTTCCCTGACAGCGCAGGCTGGAAGACATTTCCTCTCTACAGGCAACACATGCCATGTCACAATGATAGGCGGCTGTTTAATAACCACGCTCGTCATGGAAGAGGAAAAGGAGAGGAGGAGGGGGAGGGCAGCAAGAGATGGGGGAGAAAGAAAAGGACAGGGGCTTTGTCCATCTCCTCTGCCTGGATGTGACTCTGACATCACAAGGTCAATGCTGTTTAATTTCTCTCAGGTCTCCGAACACCCTGGAGGCTTTCAATAACGAGTGATAAATGGGCAGACAGATGAATGGATGGATGGATGGACAAAGAGGAGGGAAAGATTAAAAGAAGGGAGGAAGGATGTACAGAATGATGAACAGAAACACAGAGCCTGGAGGAGACTGGATGCACTAACTCAAAGCTTGGCGCGCAGCACCCTGTGGGCAGCAGAGGCTTCTGGGACCAGATGCTTAGTCTGTCCCCTGCTGCTGCATCCCTCCCTGGCTCCAAGTTCCCAAGCTGCTGGCCAGCACCAGTCTGTGCTCGAGGTGGAAAGGGGTGTAAGCTTGGGGCAGCAATGCCCAGGGGAGCCCCCGCTCTTCCCCCACATGTCACCAGCCTCTGAGAGCACCAGTTCCTGACAGCAGGAACACATCTCCGAGAGCATGAGCCAAGTGGATAGGAAAATAGGATTTACTGCACAGACACTCGCTTTGGAAGGGGCCAACGTCTCCGGAACTCCCCAGTGTAGAAACTTTGGCAAATCCACAGTCAATGGCTCCGAGGATTTTTCTAAACCTGGGGAGTGTGTTCTCTGCCAGCTCGTTCCAGGGACAGGAGAATAAGGAAATGTCACAGCCCAGATACCAAAGGGAATTTCAGGGGAGAAGACTGCTAAGAAGGACTATTGTCTTTGGTACTTATTCACTCTTCTGTTCATTTATCCACCTACCTATCCCACACACATAAATGCCCCACTACCTTCCACCATGCCTCCATCTGTCCACCCACCCATTCATCAATCCATCCATCAATTCACCCACTAATCCACCCCTCTACCCACCCAGTCATCTATCCACCCACTCACCTATCCATACATCCACTCACCAATCCACTCAACCCATGAGACTGCTCATGCACTCATCCTGTCTGTCCGTCTATCCATCAGCCACCCTTGTCCAACTGCTCACCTTCCTGTGCCATTGTACATCACCCAACCATCCTGGCTAGGAGGATATGGAGTTACACACAAGGTGCCACCAAGGACAGAAAGGAGAGGATCTTGAAAGGTCAGAGCCTCAAACAGGAAGAGATGTCCAGGCTTGCTCACAATGAGCAGCAGGGAGATAGCAGAGTTAAGAAGGTGAAGGAGTACCAGGTGTGAGGGGTGCAACAGGAAATGACACGGTTGGCTCTGCAAGTCCAGTAACAAAAATGGGGGTGGGTGGGTTAAAAGGGCTGAGGTTGAGGTGCAGTGGTAGAACACTTGTTGAGCAAGGCCCTGAGTTTCACCCCCAGCCCAGGAAAACATGTGCACACACACAATCCACAGCCCCAGGTCCTCATGAGCACCAGGTCAGCTGTGGATCCTAGGCCAGTCCTCTTTACCGTATCTACCCAACTCTATAGTGCCTCCCTGCTTCGCAGAGAGCAAGGGCCGCACCCCACGCACTGCTACTTGCCGTCTGGGCTGCGCTATGGTGGCTAAAAGACAAGTATACTGGGAGAGAAAAATCAGCCCATAGAATTCTGTAAAAGCAGCAGCCCCAGCTGTGAGTTGCACATCACCTTTTGCTAGGAGTTACCCAAGATCTGAATCTTTCTTGTCCCTGGTTAACTGGGGTAACGCGCACAGCACCTGACAAACTGTGGGAAGACTGGCTCTTTCCTCCCTGCCAAGACTCACTGCCAGAATCTGTGTCCTCAAGTAGCAGTTAAAACAGTAGGCCTGGGCTGGAGAGATGGCTTAGCGGTTAAGCGCTTGCCTGTGAAGCCTAAGGACCCCGGTTCGAGGCTCGGTTCCCCAGGTCCCACGTTAGCCAGATGCACAAGGGGGCGCATGCGTCTGGAGTTCGTTTGCAGAGGCTGGAAGCCTGGCGCGCCCATTCTCTCTCTCTCCCTCTGTCTTTCTCTCTGTGTCTGTCGCTCTCAAATAAATAAATTTAAAAAAAAAAAAAAAAACAGTAGGCCTGGGCTGGAGAGATGGCTTAGCAGTTAAGCCGCTTACCTGCAAAACCTAAGGACCCAGGTTTGATTCCCCAGTAACCACATAAGCCAGATATACCAGGTGACACACGTGTCTGGAGTTCATTTGCAGTGCCTGGAGGCACTAGTGTGCTCATTCTCTCTCTCTCTCTCTCTCTCTCTCTCTCTCTCTCTCTCTCTCTCTGTCTCTCTCTCTCTCTGTCTCTTTTGCTCTCAAATAGGTAAATAAATAAATAAATAAAATATTTAAAAAAACACAGTGGGCCTTAGGGCTGGGGATATAGCTCAGTAGTTGAGCTTCACTCTCATGGGCAAGGCTCCAGGTTCAATCCTCAGTATGACTAAACACATAAGCTCAGTGGGCCTGAGACACACCTACACACTCAATCAATTCCCTGGAAATGTAGGCTTCTTGTCTGTGCCTGAAACCCATATCCAAATTGTTTAGAAAAACACACACACCACATACACCCCTATGTAGGGGGAATATGACCAAAATTCTCACAAAGAATGGTAGGAAATGGCTACATGAATGCCTACTGTACTATACTTTCAACTTTTCTTTTGTACGTTTGGCAGACATCAGTTCTTTTCCCATCGATCCTGAAGTCAGTGAACTTGGATGCCAGCTCCACCATTATTGAGAACATCCCTGGGTAGGTTATTAACCTCTAAACCTTAATGTTTTCTATTCTTTTGACACAGGGGGCCTAGCCTGGTCTTAAACTTGTGACGATCCTCCTGCCTCAGCCTCCTGGGATGATTTTTTAACCTATAGGATGTGTGAATAATGACACGTGTTCCCCGTCCCCCAACCCCAGTGTCCACTCTTGACCACCTATGCCTTCTGTCATTACAACCACTGCTACTCTGCTTGCAGAGAAGCCGAGAAACAGAAAGCACAAGGTGTGGTGAAAACGGTTGCTTTGGGCATGCCTCACTGTAGTTCCCTATCAGCCTATGGAGCAAGGGACCTTACACTCATGTTACCCATGGAGAACAATGGCTGAGAGGGTGAACCAGCCACCCCAGTGACCCAGCTGGCCAGTCAAGAAGCCAGTAAGGGAACTCCTGCCCTGCATTTCCTGGCTCTCCTGGCCCCAGGCCAGGGGCTCTACCTCACCAACACCGCCACCCCAGGACAGTCTAAGGGGCTCCTCAGCTCTGCTGTCTTGACTATGCTTATGGGCTGGTCAGGGCATCCAGGGCTGGGGGGCCCTTGGCAGCTCAGAAACTCTTCCCACTGCTAGACCCAGAGCGGCAGGAGCTGCCATCTGAGGCCTTACGGAATGACAGCTGACGCTGATGGGGACAAGCAAGCCGATGTCACAGCCAGGGGCCTGACTGGAGCAGGCTCCCTGGGCCCCGGCCTTTCGTGGGTTCCCAAAGGGCCCCTTGGGCTCTGGCCGGGCTGTTCCCAGGCCCTGCCTCCCAGGAGAGGCGGGGAAGGCCCATTCAAGCGGGTCACATCCCACTGTGCGCTAAGCCGCTTTCTCCCCACTTACACGTTTCAGATGCTTTTTGTCCTTCCGGCTTCCCATGGACTCAGGCCAAGTGACAAGTTGGTGCTGTGGACATATGTCGTCGCCATAATGGGAATGTTGACCCGATGCTCTCTCCCTGCTGGGGCCAAGCAGCTTGCACCCCGCCCTGGTGCTTGGCATCTCCAAATCTCAGTCACACCCAGGACTACTTTCTGCTGCCAGATGCAGCGCGTGCACAGGCCTCCCACAGGATCTTTCCACATGCCATTTCCATCACGAGGAATGCCCGCCTCATACTCTATCACCTGGGTGGGCTTTGGGATCTCTCAGAGGTCACCTACTCCACAAAGCCTTCCTTAACCTTACTGTGCAATTAAAGAAACTGAGGCTCAAAAGGGTAGGTTAGTCTTTCTGAGCTACATGTTACAGCCAGAGGGCTAACCTAGCACAGTTCTACTTAAGATGGAGGGTTTCATCTTACAAACTCTTCACAAAAGAAGAAACAGGAGCCCGGCCAAGTGGTGCATGCCTACAATCTCAGCCACTAGGGAGGCTGAGGCAGGAGGATTGCAAGTTCAAGCCCTACCTGGGCTATATAGCAAGCTCAAGGCCAGCCAGGACAACTTATCAAAATAAAAAGTAAGGTCTGGATAGATGCCTTAGCTGTTGAGGTATTTGCCTGCAAAGCCTAATGACATGGGTTCAATTCCCCAGTACCCACATAAAGCCAGATGCCCATAGTGGCACATGAGTCTGGAGTTCATCTGCAGTGGCTAGAGGCCCTGGTGTGCCATTCTCTCTCTCTCTCTCTCTCTCTCTCTCTCTCTCTCTCTCTCTCTATATATATATATATATATATATATATTTCTATCTGTCTGTCTGTCTGTCTGTCTCTCTCTCTCGCAAATAAATAAATAAATAAATAATACTTTTTTAAAAAGTAATATGAAGGGTAAAGGGTTATAGATATAGCTCAGTGGGACAGCGCTTGCCCAGCAAGCCCAAGGCCTTGGTTCAATATCAGTGCTTCAGGGGAAGGGGAAGAGGAAAAGGAGAAAAGGGAAGCAGAAGAGGAGAGGGAGAAATAATAACCACTGAGGGAAGATAGCCTCTCTGCCTCCAACACGCCAGATGCCTATAGGATGGAGATCTTATGTTCTTGGATCGTTCTAGAAGGGGGAGACAAGGGCCATACAAGGGAGCTACAGGAAAGGAGACTTCCCAATCCAAGGCTACGGGGCACGCTCTCACACCCCCACAGCTCACTTGCAGTGGAACACTCGATGAGTCACGTCGGGTCTCTGAATCTGGACTTCTCCATCAGTACAATGGGGGTTAACTGTACCCTCGCTAGGGCCCTAAACTGTTAACTAATGGGCAAATTATAGCTGGCAAATGTGGTTCACTATGACCAGGACTACAGTCTAGAAAAAAATAAAATAAAAGGAGTGAACATTACAAAATCAGTTTCCCCATAAACACCAAAACTTTGCCACATCAGCAGCTCTGGCAAAACTGAGAGCCAACTCCTGCACAAAAACGGGGTCAGGAGTGGGTGGCACCTGCCTTCTTTAGACAGGACTCGTGCTCCCCTGGGACCTGGCCACCCCTCCAACACGAGTGCTGCCCACACTTGGCTTCAGCCACAACAGCTCATAAAATGGGGATTGCGGACCAGGATCCGTGTGATTTATTACCAGCCTGACACTGGACGTGATCTTCTGTTCAGGCAGCAGATAGAAGCTCTATTTCCAACCTGTCAAAGGTTTAACACATAAAATCCCACCATCTATTACCCAGGCCGGCCCTTTCCCAGGTCTCTGGAGGTGAGGCCCAGAGTGGTGTTTCCATCCACCCATGTCATCAGGCTGGCCTGTGCTCCAAACAGATATGACAGCAACCAAACGATGCCATTCGAATTTCTTCTTTTCCCTCCACGACCTCCGTGTCTGCCGTGGTGCCTGGCCCACAGCGAGAATGACGACAGTCGACCCTTCACAAATTCTTGTGTGGTAGAATGAAGACTATACAGTTGCTTCTTAGGTGGTAAGGGGACAGACAGCAGGGAGTGAGCCTTCGGGCTTCCCGCTACGATTGGCTATGAACTCCATAGGAGGAACAATCTCCAAAGATGGTGGCCCACAGCTCCTCCCCCACTGAACACAAGACCACGCCCCACCCCAGAGGGAAGTCTGGAGCACAGGCTGGCCCAGAGACTATGGGGTGGTGCACACACACGACTGGGTGGCACAGGAGGGGGCATCTCACTCTGCGCATCACTTCTACAACATGTTTTGGGGGCGCGATTATCCAAGTGACATGTGATGTTGAGCCACTGACAAGAAACGGGGCTTCTCTTGAAGGATGGAAGCAAGCAGGAAACCACTTGTGCTCGCTCTCTCTTCCCTAGAGCCGGATGACAAAGCCTGGCTTTGTGACAGGATGACATTTGGTGACATCAGCGTCTATCCTCCAAGAAGTCTTCCGTGGAAACCAGGCGTGGTGGAGCATGCTCCTAAGCCCAGAACTCAGGAGGCTGAGACAGGAGAACCGCTGCGAGCTTAAGGCCAGCCTGGGATAGGTGTGCAGCTCAGTAATGAAACACTTGTCTACTACGCACGAAGCCCTGGGTATGTTCCGAATATGACAAAATATGTATATATATATATATATATATATATATATACATGAGGAGAAACAGGAGGAAGAGGAAGAGAAAGAAATAAAAGCCCTGCGGTCTGCTTTGTCCCCTGGGAACCACAAGCTAGGTGTAGACAAGGGGCGGGTGCAGGACACTGAGGAGCAAGTCGTCCCCACAAGATGTCCGTGAGGCTGTGACAAAGCTCCTGGCCTCACCGGTTGCACGCTGCCCCCAGAGGGATCCTACCGGACCCTAGATAAGCAGAACCCACGTCCAGCCAGGCCACCAACCCACAAGATGCCGGCATGTGCTCAGAGCTAGGAGGATTGGGCGGCCTGTTTCCCAAAAGCAAAGCACAGATTCACTTTTGGCAGATACTCATCCTCCACATGGAACCCCGCGTCAGAAGGAGCCTCCAAGCCTTAGTTCCCAGCCCTCGTCACCAGAGAAGCAGCCGAGACCCGGAGAGAGAGAACCCTGGACATTTATCTCTGGGCCCTGCACAGAATCAGCTCCAACAGGGCCAACGTGGACCTGCCCAGGAAGGCAACCCCAGCATGTGACGCAAACTGGCAGCCTGCTTCCCGGTGCTCCAGCAATGTGTCTGAGGAGGCGGTCGCCACTCCGTTCCAGCCAGCCATAGCCATGTGGGAACGTGGGCCTGGAAAGCCAGATTGCCTGACTTTTCAGAGAAGCCAGGAACAGGATTTTTCTGCAAAAGCTCTCTATTTCCAAATGTTGGCTTAAGAACTCAAGTAGGAATGCTAATCTGCGGGCCCTAGTGGAGAGGCCTTGAGCTTTGGGCTCCATTGAGCCACTAACTTTGGGCAGGTCATCTTATCCCATGGTCCTCGGTCTGCCCATCTCTAAAATGGGCCCCGTGGTGCCTGCCCCCCTTGCAGGGTGGCTGTGGCATTAGCTGAGCTGGCACATCTGTGGGCACGGGCAGCAGACGGGCCCCGTGGCTGTATTGCAGTCCCTGTTCTCATTGGAAGTGCCCCCAGCAATACAACGAATCAACACCCGATCTACCTAACTCACAACAGCATTATTCTGGCCATCATGACAGAGATTGCAAATTTATAGCAGGTGAGTGATGTCTAGAACCTTCATGCCTTCATTGTCTCAGGATGCTGGTAAGAGTCAGGGGGAGGCTGGGTGGCTGCGTCAAGGACCCTCACCACAGCCAGGCGTGGGCAGGGAGGCTCAGTCCATAAGCAGCTGGAATGAAGAGTGTGGTGGGCATCAGAGAAACCAAGCCTCGGGTTAAAATCCCCACCTCGATGCCCACGCCCCCCCCGGAGTGCTCGGGGCCAGTTAGTGTCTGAGCGGCTTTTTCCTCATCTATAAAATGGACATCATTGCCCAGTCACTGTGGGCTGCCAGGTCACAGGCGGTGGGCTACGCATAGCGTCAGCAGGAACACTGGCGATCATGATCAGCGCTGTGGCACAGACGTGGTGGCCAGACAGACACTGGGCTGGAAGCAGGCCAGGGCCATGAAGGACCCTATTCCTGGGATTCAGGCAGCTGAAATGGGGTGGGGCCTCCCTCTCAGCAAAGGTGGCTTGCGCTCTGACTTCAAAACACTCAGGGCATACCTCATACCTTTGTCGTTTTTTCCTGCAGGTGAGGGCAGACAGCCTAGTGAAACACCCTGCCCCGAGATCGGTTTCCCACCCAGATTTAGTGGTCATGCCATCTCGAAGTCTTGCCACGCTCCTCATGCCCAAGGCACAGGCAGCTTATCCTCCTCCCATGAACACACCCATGCCCACTACTATCTCAAGAGCTAGAAAAGGTGGCTGTCTCCATTCGACAGACAAGGGAGCCACGGTTCAGAGAGGGTTAGCAACAAGCCAGAGGACATACAGGAAGGGGCAGCGTGAGTCCGCACACCATGTGGAATGCCCTCCCACCGCCCGCTGGGCATGCTGCTTATGAACAGGAGGGAAGCAGCAGCCAGGCCCACATTCCCACATGGCCGTGGTTGGCTGGAACCGAGTGGCTGGAACCAGGGCTAAGCTGAGTGGCTGAGGGATTTCACAGAAAGGAGCGAGTCCCTGGGGCAGAGGAGAGCGTGTGCTCACGTGGCACAGTTATGCCAAGTGCTGAAGCTGGGCATGGCTGAGTGCGAGGTCACTCTGTTGGCACAAATCTGTACACAGGCTGTCACGTAATCCTCACGGTGGCCTCTAGCAGACCCTGTTTGCAGTTTACAGATGAGGAAACCAAAGTTCAGAGGTTACCTCTCTCCTTCAAGACCCCACTGCAGGGAAGGTCTTCCCCAGAGGGCATCCCTAAGTCCCAGGGGCTCCAGGTGGCTCCAGGAAGCTCACCTAGTGAGACCCAGGCTTCGTGGCCTCTGAGAGCCCCAGGTGGCACAGGTGTCCCTTCCCCCACCTTCCGGAAGGCAGCTGCTTTAAAAGGCCCTAAAAAGGGCTTTCAAGGTGGCCTTATCAGGCTGGCTGTGCTGATGTCAATCAGGAAGCTTCCAGGTGCTGCACCAACGGCTGGCGTCCCCACCCCGGGAGCTGTGTAAACACTCCCTGTCCCCGCCCTCGCCCGCCTGCCCTCTTTCTATTCAGCAGCCGCCACCGTGGGCAAGGGCTCTGATGGACGTCACCACAGGTTTGGCCTTTTCCAATTTCCTGCCTGTGGTTCCTCCTCCTCTTCCAGGAGTCCTGAGTTGCATCCCAGGTCATTCACTGGGGGCCAAGTACTGCTGCCTGACAGAAAGACTCTGCTGGTGTTTTAAAATACACATTCTCCCACCTAGCTCCCCACCCAACAAGTCACTAGCTGAGCCAGGTACCAAGGCCAGGGCGGGAGAATAGACTAGCCCTTGGTGGGAGATGTGGCCAGGTCTGCCTCTGCTAGAAACCCACTCTTCAGCCTCAGTGGACGTCCAGACCTTCTCCTGAGATTACACTAGGACTCCTGTCACTCCTGTCCCCAGCCAGCTCCATCCGTCCATTCCTGTTGGGGGGGGGGGGATTTGGCTGGGCCGAAACTCACAGGTGAGCTCTGGGCAGGCAGTGTTGATGGGCTATGAGACACTGCAAAGATGTCCAAGGAATGTGTCCCCCACCTGAACACTGATGAACGAAACAGAGGTGCCACAGCAACCTCCAGGAGGTACTGAAGCCACAGCAGGAGAGAGGGTGTCAGTGAGGGACAAACAGTCTCGTAGAGGTAGGGTGCATCTGATAGCTGAGGTCTCCTCTGAGACCCAGAAGAGGGGATCATAAGACGAATCTGATTCCACTCCCATGTGGAGTGCTGTCTCGGAGCTGGGGGAACAGGACACCTATAGGGTGAAGAAGGGACATGGAGGCCTGTCACTCAGATAATCCCAATGCTAACGGAAGAGGGACACATCTGGACCCGGCCATCACTGACCACACCCACAGAGGAATCAAAGAAAAGGGCATCGGGTCAAACTTCATGTGCCATGCCACACACACACACACACCGAGGGCTTTGCCACTTGCAAGGTGTTAGGGGAACCAGAGGGGGTGAAGTCCTTAGAGTCTGGGCTGCTCGCCGCAAGTCACACGGCACACGGTGCTGGGATTCAAGTCCAGCTCTGTTTCCTCTGAAGGTTGCACCTTTTCTCCACCCTACACTGGGTGTCATGAGGTCAGCTCGGCCTGCTCTAACCCACCACAGCCAGACTCTGAATCTCACCTATAAACTGGAAGTGACTGATCTTTCAAAAAAACAAATCTGGGGGCTGGAAAGATGGCTCAAGTGGTGCTTGCCTGCAAAGCCTGACAGACTGACTGGGGGTGAGATTCCCCCAGTACACGCATAAAGCCAGATACACAAAGTGATGCACGCATCTGGTGCTCATTTTCAGAGGCAAGAGGCCCTGGAACACTCAGACTCACTTTCTGTCTCTTTCAAATAAATAAGTAAACATTAAAAAAAAAAATGGCCAGATCCCTCAATAGCTTAAGAAACTCTGCCCGCCCCCCCCCCCCCACACACCCTTAGCATCAAGTCCAGACTCCTTAGTCTTCTGTGATCTGTTTCCCCTCTCAACCTCAGTTCCCACTGGGGCCCTCAAGGTGCACCCTCCCTCAGACACACCCAAGGAAGTGCCAGATCACCTGTTGCCAAGGCCTTTCCATAAGCTGTTACCTTTCCCACCAACGTTTGCCTCACCCTCATGATCACAAAGTCAAGCGTCTCAACTCTGAGGAGATCACGCAGGGTGGCTAGAAAGCCCATTGCCGGGAGAACAGGGAGTGAGAAAATGAGACTGCAGCGTGGAGCCGTAACCCTTTTCCAGCTAGAAATGCAGCCCCAGGTGGCTCTCAACTTCCTCCTGGCAGCGCTGGGGGACACACTTCTCACATTCACTCTTGCCAACTGTTTTCCCTCTCAGCTTGTCCCCTGTTCCTCTGGCCGCCCCGGGGTCCAACACCACCCAGCCAGAAAGGAAGCGACATAAATATTTGGAGAGCAAACGAAGCGCTGTGAGGGGGAGACCAGCTTTCTTGAGACCTCAACCTTTAGATTCCATCTAGTGGCGAGTCTGCCACCGTCCTCGTCTGCGGGATGTGTCCCCGGGGCTCCTCCATCCCACTCGAAACCCAGCTCCAGATGTTCCACACTTTGTTTTTCTTGGAGGGGTCTCGTGGTTTGGGGGAGACTCAGAGCTCACCATTCTAACCCAAGAACAGCTCCCCATCTCATGCGTGCATGCACACACGTGCACCCCCTCTCCTCTCTTACATCCTGCAGTCTGGAGCCTGGGGTTTTATTCCTAGATCATAAGGCTTCAGCCAGCCCTGTGATGGGTTGGGAGGTAGAGGAACAAGGAAGGGAAGGAAGTGGTGGCCCTGGAGCTCTGGTGTCCCCGTGGCTCTGGGTGCTAGAGGCCAGGGCTGTTTTCCATGGCCTCCATCCCACAGATTGGGCTGCTTCCACAGGGGCCCAAGCAGTGTCCCTTGTACTGCCTGATCTTGCCTTCCCCTGCCCAGAAGCCATACTCGATTCTTCCAGGTGAACTTCTCCCTTATCCACAACCTGTATGACCCACAGACAAGTGGGACCCACAATTATGTGACAGATGAAGAGAATGAGGCTCAGAGAAAGGCTCACGGGCATAAACGAACAGTTCTTGAGAGTAATCCGAGAAAACGGAGACCTCACTTGGGGAAACTGAGGCCCCTACAAAGAAGAGAGCTGGCCCAGTGTACCAAGCAAATAAGAAGCAGGCTTCTGAATTCAATGTCACGCCATTGCCCCATCTACTTGGCCAACTTCCATTGACCCCAATGGACTAAATGCCTTAGTGTTTCCCTGCCCCCAAGTGGCAGGCTGAGCAGCCATCCCCTCCTGTGACATAAGCTGCTCTGTGTCCAGGGCTAGGGTCTAGCCAGGCCGCCGTCTCCCCAGATTCCAACCACCCCTTTGCCAGGGCCATAGCTGGACAGACGTGGCCCGTGCATCTACCCCACAGTAATTAAAAACACACCCAGGCCTTCTCTAACTTGAGAGAGGCCAATTTTCTTCTCCAGCCCCGCTGACTGCAGCCTAAATAGCAATATTTATGCCAAGCTCCCCATAATACTGTAAACATCCCAACGTATAGTGGGCCAGCTCATGAGTCATTTCCCCAAAGCCAGAGTACCTCAGCCATATCCCAGGGAGCTCCTGCCAGCAGCCAGGGCCCCAGGGCTGCCCTCCACACCCAGGGCCTGTGGCACCCTCAGTGCCCCAGCCACCCCACTCTGGGAAACCACAGGCAGCCGCCAAATCCTCCAGGAGCCGTAGGACAACTGCATTAGTGCCAAAAACTGTGGCTGCCATCCAGGGACCCCCCTTCCCCTCCCCACTGCGGTCACCAAAACACTCATTACTAAGAGACTAAGTTATAGCACAGGGGTCCCCCATCACTCTTGTCCCCCAGAACCTGCAGACACTGTGCCTGGATCGACCAAGACCTTTTTTTTAACATCTCACCCCAAAGTGATTAAAAATATGGCACACTATGCCTCACCCCTACAGGGAGTCAACCCTGCTTAGTGAAAGGAAAACCTAGCCAGGGGCTCCAAAGACCTCAGACCCAAGTCCTATTTTTATCACCTAATGGTTATGGGCAAGATAGGACTTTTCTAAGCCTCAGTTTCCCTACTTGTTAAAAGTGAGTTGCGGGAATGATGACCATTC
Source organism: Jaculus jaculus (assembly GCF_020740685.1). Classification (NCBI taxonomy): domain Eukaryota; kingdom Metazoa; phylum Chordata; class Mammalia; order Rodentia; family Dipodidae; genus Jaculus; species Jaculus jaculus. The sequence continues at coordinate 55,390,777 of NC_059106.1, read as the reverse complement.
AACAGGACTGAGGGCCGGAAGGCACTCTGTAAGGCTCCAAGTACCTTGTCAACGGTGCAGCACGCTATAAACCTCAGAGAACTGCGGACGGTGCAAAATACTTCATAAACTGTAAAGCGGTTTGGAAACTGTAAAGCGCAGTGCACGTGAGAACCATTATTCGGATTCGTTGCTTGCCCTACAAATCCAGCCATTCCCTACACGACACACCCAGACCCCATTAACAACTTTCCCTTCAGAGCTAGCGAGCTGGAGGGGAACCTGGCAGCCACTCGCGCCCCCCGGGGGGTCGGGTGGTACCACCGCACGAAGCCACAGGAGAGGCCCGGCGACCCCAGCCAAGGCCAACACATGGCAAGAGCATCTGGTACGGGCCCTGCCGGCAGCTGGAGAGTTCCCGGGGCTCCAAGCCGCTACGCTGAGCACCGCGGCCCCGCGGGGCGGAGGCCGGCGGGGGTGCCCGGAGACCCCGCGCAGCCGAGAGATGCCCACCGACCCATCCCCCGCGCAGTCCTGCCGGGGAGGGGACCCCATTGTACGCCGCGGGCAACGGGCAGGCACCGGAGCGGGTGGCCAGCTCGCTCCTCTCCACTCTGCGGGTCTCAGCTCTCCAGGACGCCGGGCTCCAATCCCGGGGGGTGCGGCCGGGGAGCCCCCCACCTCGGCCAGCCGCGATGCCTCCCTCCGTCCGCTCCCTGCCAAACTTTCCAGCGCCCACTGCGCTCGGGGAAACCCCCCGGCCCGCACCCCTCCGGTCGGTGCGGAGCAAGGCCGGGTCGGGCTCGCAGGGGCTACAGGGTGGCGGGGCCGGGGGCGGCGGGCGCGCGTGGGCAGAGCCCCCCGGCCCTGGGTGGCGCTCGCCGGGCTGGCTACAAAGCCTCGGCAAGATGGTCCCTTCGCCTCCTCCTGGCACAGTCAATCAGCGCCCGCCGCTGCCCGGGTACCCGCGGGGCCCGCGTCCCCCCCACCCCTGACGCGGCCGGCCACACCTCCCCGCGGCCACCTGCGCCCGGCTCGAGCCCCCGGGCAAACTTTGCGGCCGCGGGCGGAGCGGGGATGCCGGGGCCGCGGCGGCCGCTCCCCGCCCCCCATCTCCCGCTCACCTTCCACGGCGGCGAGCAGCGGCAGCAGCAGCAGCGCGGCCCCCAGCCTCCGCAAGGCCATGGCTGCGCTTCCCGGAGCCTCGGGCCACGGCGCCGCGGGGGCCCGGGCGGGAGCGCGCGCCCCGGGCTCGGGGGGCCGGGGGGAGCGGCGGGGCGCGGCGCACACACAGCCGCCGCCACCGCGCAGCCAGCAGAATGAGCCATCCAGCCCGGGCAGAACGGGGACCCGGGCTCCGCCAGCGTTGGGCATGGCCCACCTGAACCGTGGGCGCGGGGGGAGCCCGGCCCCGGACACCGCCCCCTGCGCGCGCCCCGCGCCCCCAGCAGCTGCGCGTCGCCACAAACGCGGTTCCCCACCTCCGCAGGGTCCCTCTGGGGGAGCATCACCCGCGTCGGGACGCGCGTAACCCCGCGTGCCCGAGAGGCTGGGAACCTGGGATCCCCCCAACCCGCGCAGCAGTGGTCTCTCCCGGCGCTGTGGCTCCAGATAAAGCAGCGATTTCAGCCCAAATGTTTCTCAATTTTTATTGAATGCTGCAAAGCCGGAGAGCGTCTGGCGCGGCTGACAGGAGCAGAGAAGAGGGGACCGGGATGGGGGGGGGGGGAGGCGGGGAAGGGGCTGCCCAAAGCTGGGGCTGGCCCTACCTGTCAGGGCCCGGAGTGCCACCCCCTCGTCTCAGCCCCGCCACCCGCGTCCCTGTGGCTTCGAAAGGGACTGAACTGCAATGAATGGGGGGCGGGCGGGGGGAGAAGAGAGGAGATCTGGGAACAAAACAGGCGGCTTTCCCAGGCACTGGGGCTGGGCTGGGGCCCCCGCCTGGGAGAGTGGGCCTTGGCGCTCGCCCGCGGGCCTGGGGTTTCGCTCTGGCAAGGGCGGCGGGCCCTGGCAGGCAGACCCCAGGCCTCCCTCCCTGCCTTGTTGTCTTGCTGCAGCCCACCGGCCCCTCCCCGCGGACCTTTGAGCCGCACAGTGTATTATTCCTTCTCTGTTGATCTACATTTTGTGTAAAGGGGTGGAGGAGGCCGGGGCAGGGGGTCGGGTTGGGCGGGGGGGGCCGTCTAGCGACAGCTCCTACCCCATCTCGTGGTGGATGGACCTGTCTGGGCTGCACGGGTTTTGTGCATGCATGGCTATCCCTTCAGGGAGGACACAACCCCTTGTTCCATTTCTGTGGGCCCAGCCTGCTCTGACAGCCTTCATCACCGTCTTCATTAGCCGGCTTGCTGAAGCCAGTGGTGAGCGGGTTGAACGGACCCTGCGGGAACCACCCAGACAAGAGCCCCTTGGCCTTTGGGAGCCACACGCGTGAAGACACACTTAACCAGGATTCCCCATGCTCTGTTCAGTGGGTGGAAGAGCGCCCTGGAGGGACAGGCTGTTAAAGTCCAGTCCAGACCTCTTAGGTCCTTTTGTCCCACCAACTAGTAAAAAATGTCCCAGAAATCTCTTCCTTTCACTGTTCACAAACAGTCCACCCCGTGGACACTGAGACCCCATCTGAGGTTTTGGAAAATTGGATCACTTTTTCGTCACAATTTTAGTATATGTGCTGCCAAAGGGAGCACTGGATCACTTTTTGAACCTCCAAGAGTCCACCTGAAATGGACATCACCATGGGAGGCCACCGGGAGGAGGTGGGCCTTCATGGCTTAGGAAGAGACAGTAGAAATGAGCAAAGGGGAGAAAAGAATGATTTCCTTCCCCCCTTCCTTGTTATGCCTACTGACTTCTGCCCAAGGCCCAGATTCACTGGATGGCATTTGCCTTTATTCTTAATTCCTGCTTGTCACTTCCAAGGGACTTAGGGCTTGGAAACCCTGAGCTTGTCCTATCTTGGGGTAGGGCTTCCTCTCCTGGGCAGAGCAGCTTTGAGTTAAGGTGCTGGCGGTCACAGCACCCTGCCATCCCACCAAGTGCATCCAGGTTCTTCCCCCACGCTTCTAGAAATATTCATTTAGCATGTATTATGTACTGGGCAGATTCAGCTTTTCTCCATTTGTATCCCCTAGGATCCTGGTCATCAAGACCCAGTCTCAGCTGCCACTCCCTCTTTGACTCAAAATAAGAGTAGAGGGCTAGAGGAATGGCTTAGCGGTTAAGGCATTTGCCTGCAAAGCCAAAGGACCCAGGTTCAATTCCCCAGGACCCATATAAGCCAGATGCACAAGGAGACGTACATGTCTGGAGTTTGTTTGCAGTGTCTGGAAGCCCTGGTGCACCCATTCTCTCTCTCTGTCCCTCTCTCTCTGTTAACTAAATAAAAGAGTAGCATATTAAAAGGGGTTGGGCTGGAGAGATGGCTCAGTGGTTAAGGCGCTTGCCTGCAAAGCCAAAGGACCATGGTTTAGTTCCCCAGGACCCATGTAACCCATATGCATATGGTGGCGCATGCATCTGGAGTTCATTTGCGGTGGCTGGAAGCCCTGGCGTGCTCATTCCCTCTCTCTACTGCCTCTTTCTCTCTCAAATAAATAAATTAAAAGAATTTTTTTAACAAAAGAGTAGCAGTCTTGTTTGAGGCCACGGCACCAGGCTCGGGGTACCTCAGGTCTGCTTATACACCCTCGTCCTCTTGGTCCTTCTTAGTCTCTTTGTGGCAGATGCATGCTGACCTTAGACGATGAGACTCAGGACCCGGTAAGTCACTTGCCCAAGGTCACAAAGCTAGGAGTCGACCCCTGTGTGTCTGGCCTCAGGATGGATCCCCTGTGCTTGCCATGAGTGCAGAGCTAGACTTAGTGAGTCAGCTCCCCACAGCCATGGAAGGCTGTATGCATAGACAGCAGTGTGGGCCTTTACTTGGCTAAACATAACAATCTAATAAAGTCCTCCCATCCCTTTCTAACATGTTCCTTTATTCCCCACTTGGGATTGGGCTTTGCCATCCAGCCAGGCCCTTCCCTGGTCTTGGCAACTGTCTTCGGTTTACCTTTGTCCCAGTGGCTCGTTCCACCTGGCTGCCTTCTTTACTCCTTGGCTGGGGTTCTGTCTCTCCCCGCACCCCCACAAAGAGCCTCCACGAACCTTGGCCTCACCCAGTCTGACACCCATTTGCTTATGTTGTTTCCTGAAAGTTGATCTGGCTGGGGCCTCCTGTGGTTTGTTGGTCTCTGATTTGCATATCACCTCTACTGCCCCTGCAGGCTGGGCGCTCCCTGCGGGTAGTGCTGGGACCTGGGGACCCCGTCCAGAGTATAGAGGCCACAGAGCTTCAGAACCCAGTGGCCTCCCTGCAGAAGGAGAGACTGCTGGAGGCTTCATTTGTCTAATGACAACAGCTCCTCGAATTTGCAATCACGCTGTAACAGTTTACAAAGCAGCGTTCACACCCCTCAACTCGGCTCATGATAATTCAAGCCAGCCTACCCTGCGAGCCAGCCAGCCAGCCAGCCAGCCGCCTGCCCCGAACACCAGCTTTCAGAAGGGGAAACTAGGACCCAGAGAGGGCAAAGCACTCACCTAAGGGCTCCCAGCACATCTTGTGTGCCTGTCCAGCCAGCCACAGGGAGACTTTGATGACCTCACTTGTCCACGTCTCTTTCCATCTCATTTGATTGACGAACATGAGTTGGGCATCGCCTGCATGCCAGACACAGAGGAGTCCAGGACGCAGCTGTGGCCCTGCAGGACAAGCCCCTGCAGGGAGTCCAATATAGGGACAATGATATGGGCCAGGAAGACAATAAAGTAAGGTGACAGGGCACAGCATGAGCCACGGGGCCAGGAAAACCGGTCCAAGGAAAAGTCTGTGACAGCTGAAAGCTAGGTGAGTTCTGAGGCAGGAGCCTTCCCGGTCTCTTCTAAGGGTCACTTCTAAGTGTCGTCTCTGCCCAGACGCAGGACTGATGAGGGCATCTGGCCAGATGCAGGTCAGAGTACACCTCCAGCCAGTACCAAACCAAGAGGACTTGGTGCAGACACTCAAGTTCTAGTGTACCTCTGGCACTTCTGTGCGTGTGGCCTTGGCCTGAGCTGAGTATACACCTGTGTCCTCACATGAAGCCAATGGGTCAGCATTGCCCAGAAGAAATCTAATACCAACCCACATATAATTGTAAATTTTCTAGTCTCTTCATTAAGAAAGTAATAAGGAGAAGACGAGGGGATGTAGAGGTAGACCTTATGCCTAGCACACACGAGGACCTGGGTTCCCTCCCAAATACCACCCGTAAGAAAAGTAAAAAGAAGCTGGGTGTAGTGGTGCGCACCTTTAACCCCAGCACTTGGGAAGCAGAAGAAGGAGGATAGGATAGCCATGAGTTCGAGGCCACCCTGAGACTACATAGTCAATTCCAGGTCAGCCTGAGCTACAGTGAGACCCTACCTCGAAAAACCAAAAAAAGACAAGTAAAAAAGTGGGTGGAGTTAATTTTAACTTATATGTATGTATGCATATGGCCGTGTGTGTGTGTGTGTGTGTGTGTGTGTGTGTTCATGTGTACACGGGTGCAGAGGACAACCTTGGGGTGTTTGTCCTTTCCTTCCATCTCGTTTCAGAGACAGGGTCTCTCATTGTTTTGCTGCTATGATTTCTCCAGTGTAGCTGGCCAGTGAGTTCCCAGATACTCCTGACCCCATTTCCCATTGCTGAAGGCACAGTGGTATCACAGATACATGCACCACTTTGCATCTAGCTTTGAGCGGATGCTGGAAAATCAAACTACATGGGCAGGCTTGCAAGCTTGAGCCATCACCCCAGCCCCAGGGTTGATTTTAATATTTTTATTTAATTCTATGGACCCAAAATATTATCAATGTGTAATTGGTGAGCTATTTCATGTTCATTTGTTTTTTTTTTCTTCTCTTACTATTTTGTTTTGTTTTGAGATAAGGTCTCACTCAGTAGCCCAGGCTGGCCTTGAACTCACGACACAGTCCAGGCTGATGTTGAATTTTTGGCATTCCTTCTTCCTCAGCCTCCCAACTGCTGGGATTACATGTGAGCCGGCTTTTTTCTTTTTTGCCTGAATATGTGTATATGGATGTTCATATGCATGTGGACACACTTGCGTGTGCATGCATGTGAGAGGCCAGAGGTCAATGTCACATGCTTTCCTCAATCACTCTCAACCTTACTTCATTTATTTTTGATTCAGGGTCTCTAACTGAGCCTAGAGCTCACAGATTTGGCTAGACTCGCTAGCCAGCAAGCCCTAGGGATCCCCCTGCCTCCATCTCCCTGGGGTCACAGAAGCACACTGCCACAGCTGGCTTTGACGTGGGTGCTAAAAATCCAAACTTGGTTTCTTATGCTTGCATGGCAAGTGTTTACTGACTGAGCATCTCTCTAGACCCTGACCTCCCGCTTTTAAGGAAACTCTTTTCTGTCTTCTGATAAAAGCAGCATGTTCCTGTGACTAAAACGAGCTGACAAGACTCACCCAGCATCCCCTCAACGTAGTGTTCTACAACACTTTTCTTTTCTGACATTTTTTTTTCTAGGCCCACTTTTTTTTTTTTATTGTTGTTGCTGTTGTTTTTCGAGGTAAGGTTTTACTCCAGTTCAGGCTGACCTGGAATTCACTATTTAGTCTCAGGGTGGCCTCGAACTCACTGTGACCCTCCTACCTCTGCCTCTCGAGAGCTGGGATTAAAGGCGTGAGCCACCACGCCCGGCTTAGGCCCACGTTTTGTAGTAACTTCAGCCTTGCTGCACGCTTAGTGCTGTGCCCACACTTCCCGCGCCCAGCCCCAGGGAGAGTACCTTCTCCTGGATTCGTCATTGCGAATAGCTACTACTCCTGGGGCCACAGAGCAAGGAAAGCCAGTGACTCCCTGCTTCATCTGAAGACATCTGATAACCAGCACCACTGTGGATGACCCTCTGAGCGCTGGGGGACGCAAGAAGGGAGTGTCCCCCAAAAGCCTCCTCGAAGCTTTGTGACCGGAGCTGGAGAAGGAGGGCCTGGGAAGAGAGGAATGGGTCTCTCTACTGCCACCTGGTGGCCACATGCATTGGTGCACCACCCTCAGGTCTGGGCCGAGGTGGGCATGAGTAGGAGGTGCTGGGGGGTGGGTGGGGACTGAGTGCTGGCTGGCCTGACAGGTGGGGATCACTTGGATTTGCATCCTGAGGCTTCTCTCCTGCTAGCATTCTGAAGGACACTGGTAGCTGTACCTCTTGGTGTTCTGGGCCTCAGTTTCCCCTCTGTGACAAGGGCTAGTAACAGTGCCTGTTCTCTCCACTCCCGAGGCTGTAGCGAGATGACACATGACATGCTGGGCACTGGGTCTGGTCAGCAGTAAGTGATCAGTGTTTCTCGGAGGGAGCAGAATGGCAGGGAAGATGACTGTCAGTTAGTGTCAGAGAGGAGACATCTCGTCCCATCTGGTCGGGTTCCCGAAGCCCTCCCTACCTCTCTGATTAAGCCACAGTCCTCACTGGCTCCCCGTTGCCTCCTGCAGTGAGTACAAACTGCCTGTCATGGTATTCCAGGCAACCAGTGAGGGGACCAGCCCATCCTCCCAGCATCTCCGCAGTTCACCCAGGTGTCTTCAGCACTCCACGAGCATCTTTCTTCTTCCCTCCTCCAAGCTTTCCTCACCCTAGGCTCTGCCCCGTGCTACGTTCTCCACCTTCCAGGTCACCCTCAAAGACCGATCAGGTGATGACTACTCCAGGAGTCCTGCCACAGGCGTCTTCATTTGCTTCTTCGTCTTCTTTTTTCTTGTAAAGCAGTTTCACAGAGCAGGAAGAAAGAGGGCTTTGGAGTTACAGAGTGATGTGTTGAGACCTTGTATGACCTTGAGCAAGGAGGATACTTACTCTCCTTAAGTCTCAGTTTCTCTCTCTCTTTCCTTCCTTTCTTCCTTCTTTCTGCCTTTTTTTTTTTTTTTTTTTTTTTTTAGGTCTTGTTATGTGATTTGCAATCTTCCCATCTCAGGCCCTTAATGTTGGGATCACAAGCATGTGCCACCATACCAAGCTCTGTTTCTTTTTAAAAAATATTTGCTTATTTGCACGTGTATGTGTGTTTGTGTGTGTGTGTGTGTCCCAGGTCTCTTGCCACTGCAAATAAATGCCAGACGCATGTGCTTTTGTGTGTGTGTTGGGACACTGAACTTTGGCTGACTGGCTTTGCAAGCAAGCACTTTTAACTGTGGAGCTGTCTCCCAAGCCCCCTCAGTTTATTTACCTGTAAAATGGGTCTGATGCTTGCATGTTCACTAAGACAGCAGCATGAAACTGGGCATAGTGGCAGAGGCTTGCCATCCTAACAGTTGAGGAGCTTGGAGTTCCAGACCAGCCTGGGCTACAACAGTGAGATCTTGTCTCAAAAAAGAATAAGCAGAAAAGAAAACAGAGGGCTGGAGAGATGGCTTAGCAGTTGAGGCACTTATCTGCAAAGCCTAAGTACCCAGTTCAATTCCCCAGAACCCACATAAGCCAGCTGCACATGGTGGCACATGCCTCCAGAGTTTGTTTGCAGTGGCTGGAGGCCCAGGTGTGCCCATTTCTCTCCCTCTCTCTCTCTCATAAACAAACAAGTAAATAAATAAAAGACAGTCTATTGGGCTTGCTTTAAAAAGAAAGAAAGAAAACAGAAAAAGAAGAGGAAAGGAAAGAAAACAATTGGGTGTAGTGGCGCACGCCTACAATTCCAGGTGGAAGCAGGGAGACCAGGAATTCATGATCAGCTTCAGCTATGCAGCTAGTTCAAGGCCAGCCTGGGCTACATGAGACCGTCTCAGAAGGTCAAAGCAAGAGAACAAAATGAGATGCCAGTGTAAATTCTGCCCCTAGACAGTGCCTGCAAGTCCATGCTGCTGTGGATAGACAGGTCGCTTCCCTGGGCCGGCCACATCCTGCTCATCTCTGCGTCCTGGAGTACAGGAAAGGACTGGAACCTAGGCACCTAGTCATCAATCACTCTACTGATTGAAGCTTCTCCCAGCAGCACAAAGAACCTGCTTGGCACTGGAGACAGGTGCATCTGCAAGCCATGGGAGTCACCACTTAGAGACCAAGATTCACGTCCACCAGGGAATGGGAGGCCCTGGACTGTCCAGTGGGAGCCAAGGGTTCTGGCAGGGGTGAGGGGAAGCCCAAGCCACATCAAATGTTTGGTTCTCATCTCGTGAACCTACTGGTTCTTCCCACTTCACTGCAGAGGAAACTGTGGTTAGAAGAGGAAGTGACAGGCTTAGCAGTTAAGGCATTTGCCTGCAAAGCCAAAGGATCCTGGTTCAATTCTCCAGGACCCACCTAAGCCAGATGCACAAGGGGATGCATGCATCTGGAGTTTGTTTGCAGTGGCTGAAGGCCCTGATGTACCCATTTTCTCTCTCTGCCTCTCTTTCTCTCTCTCTCTCTCTCTTTCTCTCTCTCTCCTTTCTTTCAAATAAATAAAACAAAAAGAGCAGAGGAAGGGGACTTGGCTAAGGTCACTTGGTAGGTGAAGGCATTCTCAAGTGTGTGCCCATGATGTGGCTGAAAAGGTAGCCTGTTCAAGGTTAGGAACCTGAGTTCAAATCCTAATGCAGCCGTTTACTTTCTGCACAGCCTTTATGGCATGGAACTTCCTGAGACCCGGTTTCCTTGTGGCAGGCGCCCTGTTGGAAGGTGAGAGGGGGTAACGCCTCTGTAAATGGGGAAGTGCCGTGCCCAGGTGAAAGGTTGTCACAGTTGCTCAGTGAGCCTAATATAGGCTGCTTTGATCTTGGCGACCCATGGGAGCACAGGGTTATGATGACTGTTCAGCTGGCTGCCCGGTTCCCGATCTGACTCTCTTTGGGAGTTTAAACAAGCAATTTGTATGGATGCCTGGCAACAGCAGACTTGGTGAGTGAGTGGATGGTTAGGGGAGCTGCCTGCAGTCCTAAAGACCCAGGCAAGCTGGGCACAGGGATTGGAGAAACACAGAAGATACAGCGAGGGCCCCAGTCTTTAGAAACCCCGACACAAGTCATAAAATCAGGTGTAGCCGAGGTCTCTGGATAGTTTCTGGCATGAAGTGCAGGAAGGGCAACGATTATAGCTTGGGTGCATTTAAACAGAACCAAGCACAAAAGAGTTGTTTTGGAATGGCTAGCCTACAGGATAAGTGAGTAGATGGATGCATGGATGGATGGATGGACGTTGATGGATGGGAAACAGGTGTGTGGATGGGCTAAGGGATGGGTGAATGGGTGGGTGGATGAATGGGTGAAGTGCGGATGGATGGATGGATGGATGGATGGATGGATGGATGGATGGATGGATGACAGGAAGAAGAGGGAGTAATAGTGAGGAAGTAGGCTTTCAGGAGATGGTAGCATCGATGATAACCGGGATTGTGAGAAGTTGATGTGAAAGTTTTCTAAATGCCACATCCAGCCATCGAAAGCCTGGAATCTATTCTGTGATCAGGACTTAAGTGACCCCAGAGCAAGCTTCAGGAAGCCTGAGCAGTGGTTCTTTTCCCTGACTCTGAGGCCTCTCTGCCCACTGAGACTTGATGCTCACCATGGCTTCCGGGCTGTGCTGAGCAGCTCAGGAACGTTATGGAATCACCCGTCCGACTTCCCCTACAAGGTTTTCTGGTACTCCCCTCTTCTCCTGCACATTGTGTCCTGAGCTCCTACCTTGACTGTCTGGCATTTTCTGTGCCTCTTGGGAGAGATATACATTGTAAAACCAGAGCATCCGCCCCCTGTGGGCTACGCTGTCCTGCTGAGTAAGTTCTGTGACTGAGTCTCGTGGAGATAGTGAGTGGAGATAGGGGCAGGATTAGAACTCAGATTATGTGCAACACCCAGTGGGAGCAGACACCTGAGGTCCAGGGAAGGACATGAGAGGAGGGAGGAAGAACTCAGGGAAGTGAGTCAAATGTCTTGGGCTTCACCTCTGTGCCTGGGCTAGCTCTGCTCCTAAGACACTCTGCTCCTAAGACAGCCATTCCAGATGTTGAGGCCATCTGTGCCCCGGTAGCTCTTCAGTGTCTGATGTGGATGGGGACAGAAGCTTAGTGTGCTTACATCCAGAAGGGCCTGGCACCTGATCTCCACACCCAGCATTTGGCGAATAAAGACGCAGAACCTCAGAGGACGGTGACTTCCTCAAGATCATGCAGTGAGGTAGTGGGCCTGCTGGGGGTGCCTCGTCGTCCAGCTTCTGGAGGGGATCTGGCAGATGGCCTAGACTTCCGTCAGTGAGTCAGGGACAAGGAGCCCAAGGGGATCCCAAGGAGACAAGGTGGGTGGCTCTCGTTCTAGGACTGTCTGGAAGACTGGGCAGAGCTCAGCACTGTGACTCTTGGAGATGGGGTTGGAAAGCCGCCAGCTTGCCGCTTCCACCGATTAACTAATAGTCTATTATTTTCCCTAGGATTAATTTTTAAATGCAAATGGCATGTTTTATCACACATTGGAACATTTAGCACCCATGAATCCCTGAGTCAGAGCAGAGCAGGCATGGAGGATGCGGGTAAAGGATCTAACCTACTGTTTCTGAATTCTCGTGCTGGACCCTCCCCTGGACTGTGCATGAGGGAACAGCGGCAGAAACCAGGGCCAGTTATCCTGCCAGGACGTTTCCCTCTACCTCATTAATGTCACAAAAAGAAGGTGGGTCTGCATTGGATGGTGGGGACTATGCAAATGAGGCTGTGAACTGACATTTCGGCGCGAGGTTGTTCCGGCCGGCTTGCAGGCCTGTCCAGTCAACACCCACCAAGGCCACAACTAGCACTGGCTTCTTCAGGGAGGCAGTGGGAGGGAAGACTGTCCTCAAACATGGTCCAGCCTAGAGGGGCGCCTGGAGCAGGTTCCCATAGCAACAGGAAGCTGAGAACAGCCCTGAAGGGAACCCAGCCATGAGGTAGGAAGCCTCCTTCTTTCTTCTCCAGGTGACTGGTTGGAAGTCAGAAGAGGGCTTCAGGGCTGGGCATCCTGAATTGTATAAAAAGGATAAAATGCATGCATTCATCACTCTCTGCTTCCTCACTGCAGTTTCAGTGTGACCAACCACCTCATGCCTCTGCCACCATGACTGCCCACCACGGATGGGCCACAGTCAGCGGAACCGTAAGCCCTCCCTGCGATGCCGCCTGCGTCAGGTATCTGATCACATCGATGAGAAAAGTAACGGATACACGTAGCATGGGTGAGGCCCTGGGTTTGATTCCCAGCATCATAAAAGCAACACAAAATAAAACAAAACCTCATTTCTAGAGGGAAGGTGTCCCAGGGCCCCTGGGAGTACCAAAATCTCCAGGTGCCAACTCCCTGTATAAAAAGTCAGGGCTGGAGAGATGGCTTAGCAGTTAGGGCACTGGCCTACGAAGCTTAGGGACCCAGGTTCCATTTCCCAGTACCCATGCAAGTCAGATGCACAAGGTGGTGCATGTGTCTGCAGTTCGTTTGCAGTGGCTGGAGGTCCTGGCACTCCGATTCTCTTCTTCTTCTCTCTCTCTCTCTCTCTCTCTCTCTCTCTCTCTCTCTCTCTCTGCCTCTTTCTCTCTCTCCCTCTCTCTCGTCTCAAATAAATATATAAAATAAATTTAAAAAAATTAAAAGCCATAGTCTCTGGATGAAGCCCGTGCACGTTGCACCCTCCTGTGACATTCAGCCACTTCAAGGTTACTTGGACTACCCAGCACCGTGTGGGTGCTACCTAAATGTAAATAGTTGTTCTGGGGTACTGTCTAGGGAATAACGAATGACAAGGAGCAAATTTGTATGCTCAGTACAGGTGTATTTTGTTTTTCAAATATTTTTGATCCAAGGTTGGTTGAATTCACAGGTGCAGAAGGTGGGCCGTATATAATAATAGCAAATAAAATAATGCCACAGCAAATACTTGTAGAGTACCTTTATCGGGGCCAGGGGCTGCTGGGAGCTCCTCGCCTGAGTGAGGTCACTGTGGCTTGGGGGAGTATAACCAAGGCATGGCATAAATGCTCTCACATGACAGCCTGTGATAGGAAGGGTGACCCTACTGTGATCCATGCTCTCATCCGGCGGCCTCAGCACTGGATTTGGGTTTGACTCACCCATTTTACAGAGTGGAAACTGAGGCCCAGAGAGGGAAGGCAGCCTACATGGTGGCAGGTGGAGTTGTTACTGACAGACCTGCTGTCTCTCAGTCCAGCACTTTCTTTCTTCCCCTCTCTCTACCCATCACTCACTGCTTCATGGGGTGAAAATGTTTACTCAGCCTGAGTCCTGAGCTCAGAGCTAGGCAGTGGAAGTAGGACAGGCACCAAAGTTGATGACTGTATACCTTTCTGATCGGAGCCTAGCCAGGGGGTGGGTCTGGATCAGGTGGAGTGGGGAGGACAGAGCGAGGGGCTGAGGTGAATGGAACTTGGACCCTGCCTTTAAAAAAAAGATGTGTATTTATTTATTAGAAAGAGAGAGAGAGAGAGAGAGAGGAAGAGGAAGAGGATGGGCACCCCAGGCCCTCCAGCCACTGCTAACAAACTCCAGATGCATGCGCCACCTTGTGCATCTGCCTGAGGTGGGTCCTGGGGAATCGAATCTGGGTCCTTTGGCTTTGCAGGCAAATGCCTTAACAGCTAAGCCATTCCTCCAGCCATGATTCTTGCCTTTTGATGACTCAAGTCTGTGTGAAGCCTAGTGGCACATGTCTGCAACCTCAGTGACTTGAAAGGCTGAGGCAGTAGGATAGTGAATTTAAGGCCAGCTTTAGATACCCAGTAAACCCCTGTCTGAAAAAAACAAAACAAAACTAGGGTTTAGTGGTTAAAGGGGATTGCTCCATGAGCCCTATGGTCAGAGTGTGGGACCCAAGAACCATGGAAAAGTGAAGCATGGCCGTGTGTGCCTACAGTCCCGATACAGTAACGGGAGGCCACCTGTGCTTGCTGCCTACCTAGTCTAGCCCATTCAGGTAGCTCTAAGTCCAGTGCAAGACCCCATCTCAAAAAACTAAAATAAAAATAAAGTGGAAAGCAATTGAGAAGACACCCAGTGTCAGTCACTAGCCTTTACTGGTACACATATTTATATACACCAGCACACATCAGCCCCCACACATGGACATATATATGTACGCACACCATGCACGTGCAAAAAAAGAATGTTGTATTTATAGCACACACATGTAATCTCAACACTTGAGAGGCGAAGACCAGAGGATCAGGACGTCAAGGTCACTCTTGGCTACATATTGAGTTGGAGGCCAACTTTGGCTACATGAGAATATGTCTCAAAAAACAAACAAACAAACAAACAAACAAACAAACAAACAAACAAAAAAAGACAGAGGGTCCTAATGCTATGCAAAGGGGAAACAACGGTTTGGGGGTGAAACTCTTTGATTGAGCTGCCTGCAAGTGATGCAGTGAACTCCAGGGACACGGCTTTCATGAGACATCACCTTTGCTGAGTCAAAGCAGCTATGGGGGTCTTCTTCCAGGGTGGGATGAGACTTCCCGTACTGTGGCTGCGCTTGAGTCATCTGTTGCTCCTGTTAGCAACCCTCCCCTGCTCTGTAAGTAACCCCAATAAACTTATTGGCTCATCAAAAAAAGTGGGCAGTGGCCGGAAAGACAGCTCAATGGGTAAAGCCCTGGCCACTCAAGTTTGACCCCCAGATCCCACATGCCAGAGCTGTGGTGGGTTTCTATAATCCCACCACACCTACGCTGATGGTGAGATGGGCAGTAGAGATAGAATTTTCTGGACGTTTATGGTAAGCCTTAACAGTAGAGGGGTATCTGGAGCAAGAGATCCTTCCTCAAATGAGAGCTAACCTCAGATTTGTCCTCTGGCCTCTACATATGTGTGGTGGCATGCGTACACACACACACACACACACACACGCATGCACGCATGCACACACGCACACACACACTGACTGAAATAAAAAGCACATTTATCCAGGTTCCTTGTGCCCTTGGTGGGGCCACAGGCTTTCGGCTCACTCTCTTAATTAGTTTTCACAGCGCTCACTAGCTGGCATAATGCTGATAATGATACAATACTAACAGGATGATATCACGTACAGAATATAATTGTATCATACACTGAATAGTATCCCCTGAAGAATATCACAGCCATTTCCAGGCAAGGACATGGAAGCTCAGAGACTGAACGGCTTGCCCAGGCAGCAGACAAAAGAGACGGATCTACGCCGGGTGCTGCCGTCCGTCCAGCATGGCGGCGATCGGTGGGGCTAGCTGTTAACACTTGCAACGTGCTGCTCTGAACGGAGATGTGCCACGAATATAAAGTACGTGCTGGATTTTCAAGATCCACTCAAAAATAAAGAGACTAAAATAGCCCATGAATTTTTTTTTTTTTTTTTTTTTTTTTTAGCTATTGGCAAAATGTTGAACTAATGTTATGATATAGTAGTTTAAATTTAAAAAATGTATTATTAATGTCACATGTTTCTTTTGACTTTTTGTTTTTGAGGCAGGGTCTCCCTCTAGCCCAGGTTGATCTGGAACACACGCTGTAGCCTCAGGCTGGCCTCATACCCTCAGGAATCCTCCTACCTCAGCCTCTCAAGTACTGGGATTATCTGCATGCGCCACCACCCCAGCCAGCTCCTGTTCATTTTTTTCTAATGTAGTTTCTAGAAAAAAAATTAAATTCCACTTGTGATCTGCCTCATATTTCCCTTCTTCCTTCCTTTCCCCCCTCTTTCCCGTTCTCCTTTCTTTCCTTCGTTTCTTTCTTTCCTTCTTTCTTTCTTCCTCTTTCTTTCTTTTTCTTTCCTTTCTTCAGGTTCTCAAGCAGCCCATGCTGGCCTGAACTCCAAATCTTCCTGCCTCCACCTTCTAAGTGCTGATATTACAGGCATGTACCCCAAGCCCATATCATACTTCTTTTCTGTGTGTGTGTGTGGGGGGGGGGGAATCCTGAGGATAGAATCTGGGGCCTTGAGCATACTAGGCAAGTGCTCTACCACTGAGCTGCACCCCAGCGCAATTCCCTATGCAACTGGTCAGTCCGAGCCTTGCTGGACCAGGCTGCCATCAGAACTATCTACAGTGACTAAACAATCCACTGTGTAGCCCCGGGGGAGCACCTCTGAGCCTGTGGCCATTGAGAACTTGAAATATGACTAGTGGGACTGAACAAGAGCGCTTTAAATGTTATTCTGTTTTAATTAATTGATGCTGCACAATAAGTGGACACATGTGGCCAGTGGCTACGGTACTGGGCAGCTTGTCTCCAGACAAGATTTTCTGCCTCGTAAAGACAAACGCACGACACACGTGTGTTCCAAGTGGTCTGATGGATGCACTTATGCTGGGCTTGGGGTTCAGGGTATCTTAACTGTGTATGCCAAGACTTGGAAATGTGCAGCAGTGACCCCGGGACACAGAGCTTGGTGGCAGTGTGTGACTCCTCCAGGAAAGGCTCGCTCCAGGCTTGTTGACTTCTCTGTATGGGGGGTACTGTCTCTCTGGGGGCCCTTCTAAGCTGATCCCTGACCAGCACAATGGCCCCGCTCTCCAGCTCACTCAGTCTGTCCATGGGATGCCCCAGCTATGGTGACACACGTGATAATGTCCTCAGGTCACCACCTCATGCCTTAACTCTGCACGCCTGAACAGTGGCTTTCCTGTCCAGGGCCCACAGGCTGTCCCTTCCTCTCCTGCATCTTCTGGATGCCTCACATCCTGCCTCCCCTCTCCCAGCCCCCTGAATCTTGCAGAGTGTGATAGCCGTGGCCTGGGGACACCTGGAACCCCCCAGTCCCTCAAACCCTACTAGGCACTTTGGGACAGCCTTGAGCTCTCCTGGAGACAATACCAGAAGGTGCTGGCTCGCTCCCATCCTTCCAGGCTGTCAATGGGCTGAGGTCCCATGTCTGCTCCGCCACCAGCTGTCTCTGTGATTGTTGGCTAAGCCCTTCTCTCAGGTCCTCATGTCCTCTAATGCTGAATTTACCACAGGAACCCATCTCAACAGGCCCATCAGCCCATTGTAAGAAACTGCATCAAATGATCTCTCTTTGGAAACACCTCAGATGAGTGACAGACAGGGCACATGGCCGACTATCAATTTCCCCACTTGATCCTGTGCCTAACCTGGGTCCAGGGGAGAGAGCCAAAATTCAAAACCAGAGAATATTGGGGAGTGATGGCTTATCCCTATGATCCCAGAACTCTGACACCTTAGGCAGGAAGATCCCTAGGAGTTTGAGGCTAGCCTGGGTTACATAGTGAGTTCCAGACCATCTGTGCTTCAGAGTAAGACCTCGTCTCTTAATAAAAGTAACTAAGGGGCTGGAGAGATGGCTTAGTGGTTAAGGCATTTGCCTGCAAAGCCAAAAGACCCCCGTTTGATTCTCCAGGTCCCACATAAGCCAGATGCCCAAGGTGGTGCATGCGTCTGGAGTTCATTTGCAGTGGCTGGAGGCCCTGGCACACTCTCTCTCTCTAATAAATAAATAAATATTTTTAAAGAGTAACTAGATAGATAAGTAAATTATCAGCAGCAGCAGCAACAAACCCAAAGTATAGTTTCTCCTGAAACCTATCACTTTTGTAGCATTATAGATCTGGAATCTGACTCAGATCAATACTACTGAGTTGTGTGTGTGTGTGTGTGTCTGTGTGTGTGTGTTTGTGTGATTGCAGTGTGTATGTGCAGATGTGGTGCCATGTGTGTACATGTAAAATCCACGAGAGCATGTCAAGCACCCGCCCTCATCTATAGCTTACCCATGTGTTGCTTTAAGGAGTCTCTCTCTGGTTCCAGAGCTGCGATTTTCTCAAGCCCCAGAGATCCTGAGTCACCCAACTCTGTTCCCACACAACTGGCATCAACAGATGTGCAAGGCCATGTCCAGCTGCTTACAGAGGTGCCGGGAAATCAAACACGGGGGTTGCCAGGCTCCCTCGGACCCTCCTGCTTGTGTGGGAAGTACTCTTAACCGCTGAGTGTCTCTCCAGACACCCTCAAAGATTCTTATGAATGTTTAAATATAGTAAGAGTGTCAAGGTACCATGTACAATGAAGTGTGAACAAGAGAACTAGCTAGGTCCTGTCTTGGGGCCAAGTCCTCCTCTAAGCTCTACCCCATAGTACCCTCAGGCTATGGCAGCTTTACATTCTGTCCTCAAATTCTTAGATCTGCTTTGGTCAAGGGACCAGGTTCTATGTGGTGGCACAGCGTACAGGACTGTGGTTGGGAGACAGGCATCAGAAGGCACTGTGGTCTGGGTCTCTCCCTGTCAGGGAGGGTCTCCTGGGGGGAGGGGTGGTCTGTCATGTCTTGAGGACCCTCAGGCACATATCGGAGATCCAGGTGGTGGGGACAAAAGTCTCCTGCTCACAGCTGTGTGAGTGTGCTCCCTGGGATATGGACCCTCAAGTTCTAGGAAACCGTTGGGAAACTGTAGCCCCTGCTGACATTCTGATTCTAACCTGGGAGAGAGCCAGAGCCGCCCAGGGAGCTACTCCTGACTTCCTGAATGATGGCAACCTTGGCAAAATGAACGCTTGTGGTCTTAAAACACTAAGGTTCAGGGAAAAGAAAAATGTGTTACACAGTAATTGAGAGCCCAAACACATG
Organism: Jaculus jaculus; assembly: GCF_020740685.1. Lineage (NCBI taxonomy): Eukaryota > Metazoa > Chordata > Mammalia > Rodentia > Dipodidae > Jaculus > Jaculus jaculus. The sequence continues at coordinate 55,372,194 of NC_059106.1, read as the reverse complement.
CATCCATTCACTTTAATGCCCAGTATATAACCATGCAGGCTTGGTTTTTTGTTGTTTTGAGTCAGGGTCTCCTATGCTCCTGTGCTTGAACTTGTGCTGTAGCCAAAGATGACCTTGAACTTCTAACCTTCCCACCTCTGCCTTCCAAGTCTGTGGTACTAGTCCTGATTAGACGTGGTTATTACTCCCATTCTACAGATGGGCCACCCGAGGTTCAAAGTGGAAAGTCACTTGCCTGATGTCACTCAGTCAAGACCTCAGGTCTGGCACAGGTCTGTCATTCCAGCACTTGGGAAGTGGAGGCAGGAGAATCAGGAGTCCAAGGTTATCCTGGGCAGTAGAGTTAGTTCAAAGCCAGCCTGGGCCATTTGAGACTCTGTATCAAAAAAAAAAAAAAAAAGAGAGAGAGAAAGATAACTCAAACTAATAAATAAAATACATCAAGCATATGCTCATTACAACAAAATATAAAATATGTATAAGGCTCTGCACTTTTTGTGGCCAAAAGTCAGCACAAAATCAAAGGTGATGGAGCGTGATGACTGGTGTATGCATTTGGGTGGCTTCTGGGTGGCATCTGAATGAGAAGGTGAAGACATGCATGAGTCAAAAGTTTTCTCTGTGGTGCTGGAGCTGGAATCCAGGGCCCTGCACCCAGGAGGCAAGTGCGTCTACCACTAAGCCACGCCTCCGCCAGTCCTTCATAAATTATAATGTATTTGTTCCATCATTTTATTCAGAATTGCGCTGTGAACATCAAGATTTTCATATAATATCTGTTTTGTTGACAGCAATGTGGAGTTAGAAACCTTCCTCAAGTCATTGTTTTTCTTTGTTTTTAATTAATTTCAACCTGGAAATACTTGCTCTGTGGAAGCTGTAGTAACAAATTGTCAATAAAACTCTCAAAGCAATATGTAAGTTAGGAAATGAGCTGTGAATGTGGGAGAACAAGCTGAGGGCCGTGGTGGGTTTGCGTGTGATAAATTATAATGACTGGGGAAGATAGTGCAAACGATTGCCGTTGTTCTTACAGTTCCCATCACAGATGGCTTTTTGCTTGTGTGTGTGTGTGTGTGTGTGTGTGTGTGTGTGTGTGTGTGTGTGTGTGTGTGACACGTGTGTATACCGTGTGCACGTGTGTGTTGATGTGTGTGCCCTATGTGCACTCGTGTGGAGGTCACAGGAGAAAGATAGGTGTTCTTTCTACCCACTCTTCCGCATAATTTCCTTGAGGCAAAGTCTCTCACTGAACCTGGAGCTGTCATTTTTGAGTCAGACTGGCTCGCCAGTGAGTCCCAGTGATTCTCCTGCCTTCACCCACTGGATTACAAGCACGTACGACCACACCTGGATTAAAAAAAATTATTTATTTATTTATTTTTTGAGTTAGGATCTCACTCTAACCCAGGCTGACCTAGAATTGACTCTGAAGTCCCAGGATGGCCTTGAACTCACAGTGATCTCCTATCTTTGCCTCCCTAGTGCTGGGAATAAAAGTGTGCTTCACCACACTCAGAGTGGTTTTTATTTTATTTTGCTTTTTAAATTATCATTTAGAGATTTAGCTTTTTAAGAACATTTATTTATTTGTAAGCAGAGAGAGATAGAAGAGAGAAAGACAGAGAGAATGGGTGCACCAGGGCCTCTAGACACTGCCAATGGGCTCTAGATGCATGCACTACTTTGGGCATCTGGCTTTACTTGGGTACTGGGGAATTGAACTTGGGTTGTTAGGCTCTGCAGATAAGTGCCTTAACCACTGAGCCATCTCTCCAGCCCAGATCTAGCTTTTCTGTTTCTTTAATGTGGGTGCTAGGCATCAAACTCAGGTCCTCATGCTCATATGGCAAGTGCTCTTACCACGAAAGCATCTCCCTGAGCCCCCGTTTGTTTGTTTTTGAGATAGGGTCTCACTATATGCAACCCAAGCTGGCCTTGAACTTGACTCATGGCCATCCTTCTGCCTCAGACTCCCAAGTGCAGGGATTACAAGTGCTTGCTATTGTGCCCAACTCCAATCACATATACTTGATTTTCACTGTCACCCAGAGTAATATCCAGACCCAACAGCCACGTGAGGAAGTGACATCATACTTTAAGCATGCTATATTTAGACCCACATATATACAAATTTAAGAACAATGTAGCTTCTTTAACGGTACAAAATGTTCCTCTGTGCCCTGTGTGAATCATGAGGATTCCATGCCTCTCCTTTTTCTTTCTTTCTTTTTCTTTCTTTCTTTCTTTCTTTCTTTCTTTCTTTCTTTCTTTCTTTCTTTCTTTCTTTCTTTTTCTTTCTTCCTTTCTGTTATTTTATTTTATATTTTTCAAAGTAGGGTCTCGCTCTAGCTCAGGCTGACTGGAAATTCACTCTGTAGTTGCAGGCTAGCCTCAAATTCATGGCAATCCTCCTATCTTTGCCTCCTAAGTGCTGGGATTAAAGGTGTGCACCACCACACCTGGCTCTTTTTTTGTTAGAGAGTTATGCTGGAGTCCAGACTAACTGTGAACTCTTGGTAATCCTCCTGTTTTAGCCTTCCGAGTGCTGGGATTACAGATGTGTACTGCCATTTTATTTTTATTACAACTTCTGGAACCATGAACAAGAATGTGGAACAAAACAAAGATTTGGGGTGCTTGGGACTACTGGGAATTCTCTGCTTAGTGCTAAGAGGTGGGATTAACCAGCTCACCATTCCCTCTGCTGCCCAGAGTCTTCCTGCGTCCCAGGGCTACGTTCACATGTAGCGTGCAGAGTCAGAAACCTCAGCCCAGTGGCCTTGGCAGTGTTTGGTTACAGCCTGGTGCTGAGGACGAAGTACAGAAAACAAAGCGTGCCCCTCCATCCTCCAAGGCCTGAGCAGCTCCGTCAGTCATGTGGGCGGTGGGGTCATGGGGGTGACTGAGTCCGTTCATGACGTGTGTGTTTTTCATGGGTGTGTCTTGGTCCTCATCATGTCGCACTGGGATTGGAGAAAAGATGCCCAGAGGCCAGGAAAAAGTGTGGAAAACAATCTTCTTGGCAGGAGAGTGTTGCCATTACATACAAGCTTTTTCTAGATGTTAGTTGTTTTTCTTATGTTTTACAAACATTTTCATTTATTTATTTGCAAGCAGAGAGAAAGAGAGAGAGAGGGGAGGGGAGGGCGTCTCCAGTTTTCCAAACAGGTTCCTGTCTTTGGCATTGGAATGATATCTTTACTTGCCAGAGGAGAGGAGAGGAGAGGAGAGGAGAGGAGAGGAGAGGAGAGGAGAGGAGAGGAGAGGAGAGGAGAGGAGAGGAGAGGAGAGGAGAGGAGAGGAGAGGAGAGGAGAGGAGAATAGGTGTACTAGGGCCTCTAGCCACTATAAGCAAACTCCAGATGAATGCACCACTTTGTGCATCTGGCTTTACATGGGTACTGGGGAATCAAACCCGGGCTGTTAGGCTTTACAAGCAAGCATCTCAACTACTAAGCCATCTCTCCAGCCCTTATTTTTTTTTTTTGAGGCAATTTCTCATGTAGCTCAGGTTAGCCTTGAATTCACTAAGTAGCGAAGGCTAACCTGAGTTTCTGATCTTTCTGTCTCCACCTCCCTAGCGCTGGGATTACAGGTGTTGTACCACCACACTTGAGTTTCATTTTTCAGTAAGTTTTTTTCTTTTGTGTGGTCCTGCGGATTAAACCTAGGGCTGTTTGCACGCTAAGCAAGTGAGCTGCATCCTCAGCCCCCAGTAGTTTTTCCCAGCAGCCCTGGCTCCACTGCTTTATGAAGCAGTGACAGTCGTTTTGACACAGCATGTTGTACTGTGGCAGCTGTCTTATTGCAAGGTAGAAAACTTTTTTTTTTTTAATTTCATTGTGGTTAAAAAAAAAGAGAGAGAGAGAGGATTGAGGAGATGGCACAATGCCTAAGAGTGCTTGTAGTGTAAGCACAGGGCCTTAGAATGCCTGGGACCCCCTGAGTTCCCAGCGCCCACATAAACAGCTAGGTGTGGTCACACATGCCTATAATTCTAGTCCTATGGGGAGCAGGAAGCAGAGAATTGCTGGGGCTTGCTGGTCAGCTAGTCTGATGAAAAATGACAGCTCTGGGCTCGGAGAGAGAGTCAGTCTCAAGGAAGCTCGAGGATGAATGATAAAGGACACTTGACCCTGTTCTCTGGCCTCTGTGCACATAGCACACCCATGCACATGTGCAACACACACACACACACACACACACACACACACACACGCACAGGCCATACAATTTACTGTCCTTGACACCTTTAATTTTTGTCCTGCTGAACAGGATTTAGTATAATCACAAGGTGGTGCTTTTTCTTTCTTTTTAACAAATTGCCTAGCATGCTACAGACCCTGGTCTGGATTCAAACCCTAGCAAGCTGGGTATGGTGGTGCACGCCTTTAATCTCAGCTAGACTAGAGTGAGACCCTACCTTGAAAAACCCAACAATAAAAAATAAAAGTAAATAAACTAGGGGGCAGAGAATTGGCGTGCAGAGATTACCTGGGAACAAAGGGAATGGTAGCCTATGGTGATGGGCAAGAAGGTGAGGGGACACCAGTTATGGTTTGTCTAACTCTGGCTTGTCCTATAGCAACTTCTGGTGGCTCCCCCACCTCTCAGCTTTCTCTCTGGAAAGTGGGAATGCAAGCGCTTGCAAAGATGGCTCAGTGGGTCAAGTGCTTGCCACTGAGCATGGAGACCTGAGTCCAGCTCTCCACCATGCATGCTCGGTGCGGTGGTGAACGCCTTCAATTCCAGCATAGGAGAGCCAGAGACCCAAGGACCCCGAACAACCTTGATTAGCTTGTCTAGAAGAATTGGTGAGCTTTGAGTTCAGCCTTGTTTCAAAACTAAAGTGAAGCTGGGCATGGTGGCACATGCCTTTAATCCCAGCACTGGGGGGCAGAGGTAAGAGGATCGCTGTAAGGTCGAAGCCAGCCTGACACGACAGAGTGAATTCCAGGTCAGCCTGGGCTAGAGTGAGACCCCACCTCGAAAAACCAAAAGAAAAGAATAGTAATAATAATAAATAAGGCTGGAGAGATGGCTTAGTGGTTAAGCACTTGCCTGTGAAGCCTAAGGACCCTGGTTTGTGGCTTGATTCCCATGACCCACATAAGTCAGATGCACAAGGGGGCGCACGTGTCTGGAGTTTTTTTGCAGTGGCTGGAGGCCCTGGTGCATCCATTTTCTCTCTCTCTCTCTCTGCCTCTTTCTCTCCCTGTCTATTGCTCTCAAATAAATAAAAATAAAACATAAATAAATAAATAAAGTGGAAGGGGGCCGAAAAGATGGCTTAGTGGTTAAAGGCACTTGCTTGCAAAAGCCTGCCGGCCCAGGTTCATCTCCCAAGCCATCCATGTAGATCAGACACAAAAAGTGCTGCAAGTGTCTGGTGTTCATTTGCAGCATCAAGAGGTCCTGGTGATGGAGAGTGGTTGAGTACAGCATTTGATGTCCATCTCTGGCCTCTACACACATGAACATGTGTATCTGTTCATACACAAGTATGTCCCCACACATACGAACATGCATACATACATACACGCATGCACACATACCACACATACATTAAAAAAAAAAAAACTCCAGCAACAAATCAGCAATTCTCTCCAGTGCCTTGAGAAAGCGTGAGTCCATAGGAGGTGACACGACTCATGCCCTCGGGCAGGCGTGGGACGGGGGCGGGGAGGGGGGGGCAAACCAGTTTGCTTCAAACCCTGGTGCCTCTTATTCCTGAGACCCCCAAGACCAGGGTTACTGGGAATGCCACTGTCAGTTACATCATAGGGTAAAGCAGAATGGGGTCTAGCTGGCATATTCCACCCTTGGAGAGACAGCTGAGATCTCAGGACAGGCACTGGTATGAGGAGGAAGGGCAATGTTCTCAAATGGCTCTGGAATCACCCTGGGGCTGGTTCTGGGTGGGGGTGTTTGTGAGTCCATGCATGTCCCCTCCAGGTATGCTCACGTCATGCACAGAGGACAAGGAAGGTGTTGTCTGGAGTTGGTGGCATGCATGGGACTGGCCTCAACTGCACCCTGTGCTCCAGGACAGGTGCAGGATCAGGGAGTGGGGGGGGGGGAGTTCCCAGCTGCCTCTAGTATGTGGATAACATAGAGACAGGCTCAGAGCCACAGAGGCAAGTTCCTTGCATAAAATAAAATTATGTTGTGGCCAGAGTGGGGGAGAGGAGATCAGAGAGGAGAGACAGAGAATGAGAGATTAAAACTTGAAGGAGACAGGAAGAAAAAAGAGCCTAAGAGCCAGGTGTGGCGGCGCACACCTTTAATCCCAGCACTTGGGAGGCAGAGGTAAGGGGATAGCCATGAGTTCGAGGCCACCCTGAGACTACATAGTGAATTCCAGGTCAGCCTGGGCCAGAGTGAGAGTGACACCCTGCCTCGGGGAAAAAAAAAAAAAAAAAAAGAGCCTGAAAAATAGAAAGAGTATGGAAGGGAAAATAGGAAGGAAGAAAGGAAGGCAGGGAGGGAGGAAAGGAGGGAAGGAAGGAAGGAAGGAAGGAAGGAAGGAGGGAAGAAAGGAAGAAAGGAAAAAGGAAGGGAAGAAGATAGAGAATTCCAGATTCACTTTGATTTGCTGGGCAGAGTTTTTCTCCATTTGGAGGGAAGTAGGGCGCTCCACAGCCCACTCAGCCACCCTGTTCCTGCCGCCCAGGCCTCCTAGGTCGCACCTGGGAAGGGGGGGACTGGAGAGAGGCCTCGAGGGTTCAGGACTAGAAGGAAGACAGCAGATGACTGGGGTTAGAGGCTGTGCTCAGGAGCTCAGTGATCTCAGTGAATACTGATCCCATCCTGAACCTCAGTTTTTTGATCTGTAAATGATCAGAGTTGGGGCCCTGTGTGCATGTGTGTGCATGTGTGTGTGCACGCGCGCATGTGTGCATGCATGTGTAGGAGGCAACATCTGGCTTTGACATCCTGGACCTCGCTGCCCCCAGCCCTGGGCCTTCTGTGAGTGGGGTTGGGGAGGGACTCAGGCTGGGCTGCAGCTGTTGCAATTTCTCCTCATTCTGGAACCTTCCTCTCCTCTCTCGCCTTTTTCTAAATTCTGCCAGGGCAATTCAAACTATGGGGAAAATGGGGGCTTGGGGGTCCAGCCACTTGGACAGAAATGCACTGTGCCGGTCTCCTCCCGCTCTGGGTCTGTCCTCTCTGGGCTGTTTAATACTAACCAGCTGCCGTTATTGAGCACCTCCTGGGTGCCAGGCCTGGAGTGAAAGTCTATAACGAGCCATCTTGTCAAACCTCAAAACTGCGCCCTTTTCAGCTGCTCACTTTACAGAGGAGGTAAGGGAAGTACTTGCGGGTGAAGTGGTCAGCCTGAGGACCCACAGCCATGTTGCTCACGCATATACAGAGCTGTGACCAGAATGTGGGGGTGCCAGTAGAGCCAAGGCTTTCTGGAGGCTGTGACTTTGGGGCCCTTCATCTTCTGCCCACCAGCCTCAGTTTCCTCCACCAACAAGGCTTGCTGTGGGAAGCAGAAGCGGCTGCAGAGCCCCTGCTCGGAGAGGCTCAGCAAACTGCAGCTAGCTCCCAGGGTGAAGGAATTTCCACTGAGCTCCGAGCTCAGATCCCAGCTCTGCCAGGTGGCGAGCAGCTGGGTGACCTCAGACGGGGACTGAACCTCGCTGAGCCCATGTGTAAAACAGAGTGCTTCCAGGAAGAGGGGTGCAACTGAAGGGCCCCATGGAGTGCCTGGCACGGGCCAGGAGGGAACCTTTGATCGGGGGCCCCTCCTCCAGCCCGGTCCCAGGAAGGGTGTGGGAAGGAGAGGCAGGGCAGGCAAGGATTAGCCCTGGGTTCCTCTCCCCGGGGGCGGCACTTTTAACCGTGGTCTCCCGGGGATCAGCCCTGCCCCCTCCCAGGCCCCAGGCCAGGCCTGTGTTTGCTGTGGGGATCTGGGCTGCCCGGTCCTGCTTTCATTGCTGGGAAGCTTTTGCTTGTTTTAGGCCGACTCTACTGGTTCCTGGGAGCAGATGGGCCACAGTGGGAAAGGAGCGAGGCCCTAAGAGGATTGGCGGCCTTTCTTCCCACCCTTTGTGCGGCTCCTATGGACCGCCAGGGCCCACACCACAAAGGCCATTTGTTTAGCCGCCTCTGGGGGCGCAGGGGTCACAGCTGACGGCAGGGGCGCCCTGGTGTGCCGGACACCCAGTGCACAGAGCACCCAGGCTGGGGGAGGGTAAAGCCTGAAGTCCCGGGTTCCAGTCAACCTCGGAGTGTGCTGGCATCAGGACCCCGCACAAACCAGAGGGGATCCTCACCTGTCTTATGCCACACAAGTTAGACAGCTGTCAGGATTCCTTCCCCATTCCCCACAGCCAGCCAGAGCTCACTCTGACATGAAAACGAGGTATTGCAGTCTCCTTCTTGCCTGGGCTCCTGGAGGCTCTGAGAAGAGGAGGAAATAGAAGGAACTAGACTCATCCATGTGACAAGGGACCCTGGGCTGGAGCTGCAAGGGAGGGTGGGAGCTGTGGAAAAAGGACAGGAGATCCTCACACATGTTCCTGCAGACGGTGGCTTCTGAGTGCCTGCTGTGTGGCCGGTGCTGGGGAAACAGAAATAAGGTCAAGTTGGATCCTGGGGCTTCCGTGCACGCAAGGCAGGCTTGTGTGCACCAAGCTCTTCTTGGCCTCCCCACCGGTGACGATTAGGACCACAGGACTCCTTGTTCTGGGGCCTTCCTGTGCATTGCTGAGTCCTTGGCCTCTACCCCAGATTTTAGTAGCCCCCTCCCCACAACTATTCTGACAAAATTCAAAAGTCTCTGGCTACGGCCAAAAGTCCCCTTGATTGGGGCAAAGTCCTCTTGGTTGAGAATCTGCCGCATAGGCCAAGACCCTAGTCCCCCCCCCCCCTCCTTCCGCAGACACCACCCCAAGCTCTAAGTGTGTGCGGTCTTGTCGAGCCTGGGGGGGCGCAGCGTGGGATTGCAGGTGTCGGGCTCACAACCACTGCCTTTGCCTCCTCAGCGTCAGAGTGACCTGGCCCGTGCAGGGATGACCTCTCAGGCTCCTGGAGGAGGTAACATGGGAAGCAGGTCTAGAAGGGTAAGTGAGAAGTCCTGGGGAAAGAAGATGGGAGACAGGACATGTGCATGGAGCATCTCGGGCCCACAAGCTGGACAAGACAGCTCCCTTTGGCATAGTGAGGGCTCGGGGTGGGAGAAGTCTCTCCAGTCATGGCTTGGAGGCAGCAGAAGCAGGAGCTAGGCAGATAGGTGGGGGGTAGGCCAAGGAAGTAGCTCCTGCCCAGCCACTGAACTCTAGAGTGCCAGAGGGTAATGACAGGCCGGCAAAGAGGCAGCTGGGGTGGGTGACAGCAAAGGGGAGAGAGACGGGACTAGAGAGGGAAGAGGAGGAAAGAAACCCAGCTCAAGAGCCTGGACTTTATCTCAAGGGCACTAGAGAACCACGGAGGGCATTTAAACAGGGGAGTATTTTTACTGTAGAAAAACCACTCTGGCTAGAGCGAGGAGACTGACTTCAAGGGGAGCCAGATAATCGACAGAGAGTAGTGGCAGAAGTTCATGTGTGAGACCGAGGGGTCACTGCTTGTGGGACGGGGGGGGGGGGGGGATGGATCTCACGGACACTCGGGAGATGCGGCATGAGGACACGGGCTGAAATATGGGGCTGAGGGTGCTGGAGGAGGCTTTGGGGTAGATTATGGTGCTTGGCAGCACTGCCCTGCAACAAACCACCAGATTAGAAACACCAGATAAAAGACCACACAGAGAAGGAGATATCTGGGAAGCAAAGAATGCGCATTATTTTTGGAACATTGCTCTCATGCATGTCTTTAAATATTGATAACCAACATTTTTAAAGAGCTTCATACAGTGTGCCAGGCACCATTCAAAGCACTTCATGGGCATCGGCGGAATAAGTCCTCAAGCCACCCTCTGGAGGAGGTTATTTCTATCACCTCCAATTTGCAGATAAAGAATCAGGCACACACAGAGAGAGTAACTTGTCCAAGGGCACATGGCTAGTAAACAACCAAGCCAGGAGTTGAACTCATGCATGCTGGCTCTCAAGGGTGTCTGAAGACTGTTTCCCCTGGAGATGATCAAGTCCTCTGGGTATTATTCCCTTTATCTGCTAGGGCTAAGTCCCAAGACCCAATACACCTGTCATGACTTATACATGAAGTATTGTAAGAGATAAACAGGGCTGAAGACATAGCATAGTGGTTAAGGCACTTGCCTGCAAAGCCAAATGACCTGGGTTCAATTCCCCAGGACCCATGTTAAGATGCACAAAATGACAAATGCATCTGAAGTTCGTTTGCAGTGGCTAAGGGTCCTGATGCGCCCATTCTCTCTCTATCTGTGCTCCTCTCTCTCAAATAAATAACGTTTTTTTTTTTTAAAAAAGGTAAACATCCAGGTGTGGTGGTGCATGCCTTTAATCCCAGCACTTGGGAGGCAGAGATAGGTGGATCACCATGAGTTCCCGGCCACCCTGAGACTACAGAGTGAGTTCCAGGTCAGCCTGGACTAGAGTGAAATCCTACCTCGAAAAACCAAAAAAAAAAAAAAAAAAAAAAAGAGGTAAACAATCATTTATTAATAAAAAAGTCTGATCTCCTGCTCTTTCCTCAGACATCACTCCAAACTCTGAGTGTGTAGGGTGGTGTTGTTGGTATATACTATAGTGAATTTTCTGTCTCCAACTTTTTCCTCCCTCATTCTTTTACTTCCTCTCTCTGAAGGGTGGAGGATGGGATCCCGACACTTGTGCATGCTCAGCAAGCACTCTGCCATGGAGCTACACTGCAGCCCAATGTCTTGTTCTTAAAAGAGTCAAAGCCGGGCGTGGTGGTGCACGCCTTTAATCCTAGCACTCGGGGGGCAGAGGTAGAAGGATTGCCATGAGTTCGAGGCCAGCTGAGACTATCTAGTGAATTCCAGGTCAGCTTGGGCTAGAGAGAGACCCTTCCTTGAAAAACAAAAAACAACACAAACAACCAAAAAAAGAGTCAAGGTAAACATGAATCTTTTCAGACCATGGGTGACTTCAGGTAACTTCTATGCCTGCAAGTGAATGAATATAACTACATAATGTCAATATGAAAGTAAAAAAAAATAGGTGTTGGAGAGATGGCTTAGCAGTTAAGTGCTTGCCTGTGAAGCTTAAGGAACCTGGTTCGAAGCTCAATTCCCCAGCACCCATGTAAGCCAGATGCACAAGGGGGCACATGCATCTGGAGTTCGTTTGCAGGGGCTGGAGGCTCTGGTGCACCCATTCTCTCTTCCTCTCTCTATCTGCCTCTTTCTCTCTCTGTCTGTCTCTCTCAAATAAATAAATAAAAATAAACAAAATTTTTTTAGAAAGTAAAAACTCAGTAGACATGGGTGGCACATGCCTGTGATGCTAGTGCTCAGGAGGCTGAGGCAGGAGAATCATACAGGGTCACCCTGAGCTACATAGGGTGATGCTGCCTTGAAGAAGAAAATCAGAAAACAATGGCATTTTGTAGATTGTAGTGGAGGGACATAGGTGAAAGTTGTGCCTGGGCAGAGACGATGCCATCTGATGGCAGGGTACCCCAACAGATCCACAACAGCTTCTTTATAATTTCTGAAGGGTTCGGCTCTGTTAAGGGGTTAGTCCCACAGGAAGCTGTGCCCTTGGCTGCACAGGCAAGACATGAGGCTCCCAACACCCAGGCAGCAGGACATGCTGGTGATCGTGGGGACTGGGATGGGTTGCCAGGCCCGACCCAGACTTACCAGTCTCCTAGACGACCAGCATCAGGCATTTCTGAAACAGCTGGTGGGAGCCAGGGTTGGGGTGGGTGTTACTCGGCAAACATAGGCTGCACCCATGACCCCGACCTTCTAATCCCAGGGTTTAACTGACTTCATTAACTCTGGTGTGTGTGTTGGGGGGGGGGGACTCGAGGGAGAAACACGTCATTCCCTCATAAACACTCATAAAAGGTCCCATCTTGCGAGATGTGCAGAAGACCCTCTGCCCAAAGACAGGGGACTGGATGTGATGACCCTAGATGTGAACCTCTCAGCCAGCCGAGAAAGGATCTGTCCCACCCCCTACTCCACTGCCCAGGGGCATCGATGGAGAAAACTGGGTGAGAGCAGAGCATGCTGGGTAGCCTGGCCAAGAGTGAGTCCAGCCACCACCGTGGTTGCCATGGCAACTGAGTGGGGGAGGGAGGGAGGAGAGGAGAGACCACTCCTCCTCAGACAATGGGAACCTATTCCAGGTCACCCCGGCCTTATCCTGAGGGGCCCTCTGTGCCCTGCACACTGGCATTTGGAGGAGCAGTCAGCTCTGGCCCCATATGGGGGTCCCTGAATGGAAGTGCAGAGAAGATCTTCTCCCCTGGAAAATCCCAGGCCCCCCCCCCCCCCGTGCCTCCTTATGGAGCCTCCAGATCCACCCCCTCCACACCCCAGATAAAGTTGGGGTTATTCCCCAAGGCCCTCTCCTCGAAAGAGCATGACCTTCAGTCAGGAGGGGAGGGGCAGGCGCAGAGAGGAGGCGGCGGCCGCGCTGGGAATAGGCCAAATATTTTATGAGTAATTTAATATCTAGAGCAAGAACATGAGCAGAGAACTGACCTGTCAGTCAGCTGCCCCCGAGCAAGGGGCGAGTCTGGTCTTCACAATGGAGAACGGGGGTGGGGGCTGGGGGCTCGGAACAGATCAGGCCTCCACGGAAGCTAACAAACCTCTGACCGGTTCTGGGAGGATGGGCCAAACAGGGCCAAGGGCCTGCTGGGTCCATGCCCTGGATCTGGAGGGTCACATGTTAAATGACCTGCGCTCAGTATTCACTATTTGAGCCTGGGAGGGAAAGAGAAAACCACTGACAAAAGTCCTGGCTTCCTTACCCAGGGACCCAAGTTTGGCTCCTGCTAAATGTGTGACTGAATTAGTGACTCCATTTCTCTGAGCCTCAGTTTCCTTACCTGTAGAATGGGATGATAATAAAGACTGGAAGCACAGGTAACTAATTCACATAGCAGGTGCTCAGTAAGAGACCTGCCTTAGGCCATGACCCTGAGGTCATGGGAGCTTCCCAGCAGCACTTCAAAGCCCCCAGACACCCTGTGTGGTTGCCTTGCTTCACCTTGCTGTGGAGGGGACTCGGCATGACCTTCCTCCCATTTCACACCGGCCATAGTCTTGTCTGCTTCTCAGCAAGGAGAGCAGTAGCTTGGTCCTGCCTAGTCCTGCCACACACGAGCTGTGGGGCCTCAGCAAGCAAGGTCCTTCACCTCCCTCCCTCAGTGTCCACCCTGTGAGATGGACCTAATAATATCCCTACCTGGTGGGCTGCATCCTCATCCAGAGCTTGGAGGGAGGGGAGTCTGTCCACGCTAGCTGCCCATGGTCCCGATCCCTTGTCCCCTGCCTCCGGCTTCCACAGGTGGACTTCTCTGGGGCCTTGGCTATTGTGTGGGGCCTCCTGCCCTGTTCCGGGCCTGTCTTTTAGTCTCCAGGGGTCTCCAACTGTGCTGGGGCTTCTGCCAGGGGATCCTGCCCCATGTTAACCCAAAGACACCTCCTCCTCTTTCCATGTTTACCGTGGATTTGCTTCCTGGGAGACAGGTGTGCCTCAGCTTGGGTGATCAGAGGTCAGCTGGCTCAGACCTCTTTGTCTTACAGAGCTGGAAACTGAGGCTCAAGATTGGAATGGCAGTTCCCACGGGGCAGATAAGGGGACCCTTCAGGCCAGAACTGGGTCTCCAGCTCCAGGAGTTTTTCCATATACCATGATGATTCTGTGGGTTGGACACAGAATCATGTCTGTATTAGTTGCTTTTTTTTTTCCTCGTAAAATATTATAGGGCTGGAGAGATGGCTCAGCAGTTAAGGCACTTGCCTTCACAGTTCTATTCCCCAGTACCTATGTAAAGCCAGATGTACAAAGTGGAGCATGCATCTGGAGTTGGTTTGTAGCTGCTGGAGGTCCTGGTGCGCCCATTCTTACTGTCTGTGTCTCTTCCATCTCTCTCTGCTTGCAATAAACCTAAATAAATAATCTGGGCATGGTGGCACACGCCTTTAATCCCAATACTCGGGAGGCAGAGGTAAGAGGATCACTGTGAGTTCAAGGCCACCCTAAGACTATATAGTAAATTACAGGTCAGCCTGGGCTAGAGCAAGACCCTACCTCAAAAAAATTTTCTAAAATATTTTATTTATTAATTTGCAAGGAGAGAGAGACAGAGAGGAAGAGAATGGGTGCACCAGAGCCTCCAGCTGCTGCAAACGAACTCTAGATGTATGCACCACTTTATGTACCTGGCTTTATGTGGGCACTACGGAATTGAACTCAAGCCATCAGGCTGTCAAACAGCACTTAACCACTGAGCCACCTCTTTAGCCCTATATGCTTTCATGTCACTGTGACCATATACCAGACAGAAGCAATGTAACAGGGAATGGATTTATTTTAGCTCATGGTTCAGGGTATAGTCCATCACGGGGTCTATCTATAGTGGCTGGAATGACTGGGTCTATGGCAAAAGGACCTTATAGGCCATTACACCAATGGGGAGACAGGAAGCAGAGGGTTTGAGTTAGAAATAAGGCCGGCCTTTAACCCTGAAGGCCCACCAAGGCCTGACCCTAGAGGCTGATATTCACTAGCTAGGCTTTTTGTCCAAAAGTTTTCATAAACCCCACAAACAGTGCCACTAGTTGGGGACCAAGGATTCAAGCCCTTAGTCTGTGAGGGACATTCCACATTCAAACTGAAACATGCCAGGTCCAGGGATAGATCCAGGCAGAGGTCCTGGCACCCCCAAGAAGGAGGAGCCTAGCCAAGCCAGGGACAAGCCGCACTGGACAGACGAGGAGACAGCCTGAAGGAGAGTCACTTGTGGTAAGTAGGGGACTGTGGCGGGTACCCCTGCGCCATTCCCTGCCCCGGTGATTCATTTTAACGTCATTTCACCAAGAAGCACCATGTTCTTACCAGCTCGGTTCTCACTGGAGGGGCATCTAGGAACACCTGCATACAATACACAGTGTCTGGCTCCAATACCTCAGGGAGCTGGCCCTAGGTCTCCATGGCATGGAGCACGTGCTCTGGGCAGGGCACTGCCTGGGTACCTGACCCATGCTATCTCTCTCTCCTCTCTGTAAGCGTGCGGTGTGTTATGCATGCCTGTAAATGTATGTGTGTGCAAGTGTGTGTGCCGGTTGTGTGGAGGCCAGGGTTCAACAGTGGGTATCTTCTACCACTTTCTGTCTTATTCTTTGAGACAAGGTCTCTCACTGAACCTAGAGCTCATTGGTTCAGCCAGACTACTTTGTCAGCCCCAGGGAGCTTCCTATCTGCCCAGACCCTGGATTAAAGCTCCACCCTCACATCCAGCATTTCATATGGGTGCTGAAGTTCTGAACTTGGTTTGTGTGGCAAGCGCTTTACCCACAGAGCCATCTTCCCAGCCCCGTTTATCTCTTAATTAGCTCATAGACACACACTTCATCATTCCCATTTTAGAGATGAGGGAGTTGAGGCTCCCAGATCTAACAACTGCCCATCTGACAATGAACACACTAGAAATGTGTCCTTTCCGTCTTTACCCTGCACCCACATCCTCTCTCACCTCCCGACAGGTCCCAGGCTCCCACCACCATGACTTACTTAAACCAAGCCGTCTGGGGCCCGAGCCGGAAAGCAGAAGGAATGAGGATATATGTTTCAGGTGTCCTTCCCTGGAAACCAGCTGGGGCCAGGTCCCCGTGAGGCTGGCATTTATGCTCTGCCTTTAATCACATTAGCTGACATATTCTAAACAAGGCCTGCAGACACCTTGTTAATGAGGACCCAGCTGTCTCTCCCAGGGATACCTGTGAGCAGAGACAGCTGCCTTGGGGAGCAGGCAGCTAACTTGGGAATTGGAGCTGCAGACAGGCTGCACTGTGGTGGGGCTCTTCGACTCTCTTACACCCCACGATGAGCCCAGGATGTGTATGGGGTGATGGTGGGTCCCAAGATGGAGGGAGAGGGCAAACGGGTATTTTAATTGCCTTTTGTGGCTCATCTGAACCGCAGGTCTCATTCTATAGACAAGGCTACTAACACTTGCAGAGCACCACCATGCATGGTGCATGGGCGGTTCTCTGTTACAGCCCCTCTTTCCTGTGTGCCTACTGTGTTCTGAGAAGGTGTGTTACCCATGCTGGCTCACTTGACTCGGGCCCACATAAGCCAGGACTGGACTAGTTTTCAGTAACAGAAGAAGCTCAGAATGGATGGGGCTGACTTGCCCAAGGTCATACCACGGCAAAGTGGCCGAAGTAGAAATGAACTTGCTGTAGTTTGGATCCTTAAATCCTCCAAAGGCCCTTATCTTAGAGGCTTGGTCCTGAAGGTGATAGAACCTTCGAGAAGTGTGGCCTTGTGGAAGGTTCTTAGGTCACTGGGAGTCGTGGGAGCCCAGCCTCTCTTCCTCAGCTTGTGGTGTAAGCATTTTTGGTTGACTATATGATCCCCCTCCTTTGCCACCCAGCACCCTCACCAGAGGCCCAAACTGATCGGTTACCCAACCATGGCTTGGTATTGTTTGTTTGCTTTTGCAACAAGGTCTCCTGTACTCCTGGTTGGACTCCAACTTGCTGTGTAGCCCGGCTGGCCTTATAATAACTTTGCCTCTTCCTCCTACATGCTGGGGTCACGAGCATGCATCACCATGCCTGGATTCTAGTCATGGACTGGAACCTTCGAAGCTATGAGCCAAAACAACTCTTCTATAAGAGAATCACATCAGATACTTCATTATAGTGACAGAAAGCTGACTCACAAAGCTCTGTGGGGAGCCAGCAAGGCACCTGCATGGCACGTGGGCACCATGCCCAGCATCTTGAGGTGCTCCTGCCCCAGGGCCTTGCACATCCTTCACAGCTTGACTGCCCCATATGGGCAGCAGAACACAGGCAGGGAGGCAGAATGAGGGTGAGAGGGAGCTCCCCAAATCTGAGCTCTGAGCAGACCTGCTGGCCCTAGGTCTCCATGGCATGGTGGGGGTTAAGTCTCAGCTTCCTTGCCTCTGGATGGAGCAACAATGCCCATGTGTGGGGGGGAAGTATTGAATGGCTGATGTCTGTGTGACAGACACATTCATGACACTCAGCTAAGGCTCTCCCTGCCCGCCTTTGTTTCCCCTTAAAATGCCAAAGGCCTAGGAATATTCATCCCTTTTCTTTCCACCCAGGACATCATCCTGACACCCATCTGTCCCCCTTCCTCGTGTTCCACAGCTTGTCACTAGGCGTGACAGTTACATCTAGTATTCTCAGGGGAGGGGCTCTGGAGCCCCCACTTCCAAAATCTGAGGACTCTCTGCTCTTTTATTATACAGTGGTGTCATTTTTAGATAAAAGTTATCTTGGGGGCTGGAGAGATGGCTTAGCGATTAAGGCACATGCCCATGAAGCTTAAGGACCCAGGTTTGATTCTCCATATCCCACGTAAGCCAGATGCACATGATGGTGCATGTGTCTGGAGTTTGTTTGCAGTGGCTAGAGGCCCTGGTGTGCTCTTTCTCTCCCTTTCTCTCTGTCTCTAATAAATATAAAAAAATAAATCCTAAAAAAAAACTTATCTTGGGCAGGAGAGATGGCTTAGTGGTTAAAGGGCTTGTTTGTGAAGCCTTGGGACCCAGGTTCAATTCCCAAGTACCCACATAAGCCAGATGCACAAAGTGACGCATGCATCTGGAGTTTATTTGCAGTGGCTAGAGGCCATGGTGTGCCCATTCTTTCTCTCTCTCTCTGCCTCTTACTCTGTCTCACAAATAAATAAAATATTTAGCTGGGCGTGGTGGCACACACCTTTAATCCCAGCACTCGGGAGGTAGAGGTAGGTGGATTGCCATGAGTTTGAGGCCACCCTGAGACTCCATAGTGAATTCCAGGTCTGGGCTAGAGTGAGACCCTACCTCGGATAAAAAAAAAATTTTTAAAAACTTACCTTGTACACTTTATTAATTTTTGTGCAATGTGCTGTGGGGTGTTTGTGTATGTGTGATGCACACATATAGTTATGCCCTTCTGGTGCTCCACGTGCTTGCCCGTGTTAGGGGTTGCTCACCTGAGGCAGCAAGAGTAGAATGCCAGGCATCCTGTTCTGTCATTCTTCTACTTGGTCACGATTTGCGCCTGACTTTATTTTTATATTAATTTTGGAGCTTCGGAGTGCTCCGAAGATTCTCAAATCTCTGTGGGACTGGGTTTACAGGCATGTGTGGCCGCACGCAGCTGTTTTACATGGGATCTGGAATTTTGGAACTTGGGCAGTCTCAGGCCCTCGTGCTTGCGCCGGAAGTGCACTTACCCACTGAGCAGTCCAATCCTGGCACACCTTATTTATTATTCATTATTTATTTTCAAGGTAGAGCCTCACTCTAGTCTAGGCTGACCTGGAATTCACTATGTACTCTCAGTGTGGCCTTGAACTCACAGCAATTCTCCTATCTCTCCCTACCAAGTGCTGGGAGTAAGGGTGTGTTGCCACCACACTCAGCTTACCTTATTTTTAAAAATAAATTGATTTGGGCTGGAGAGATGGCTTAGCAGTTAAGGCACTTGCCTGTAAAGCCTAAGGACCTATGTTCTATATCTCTCCAGATTCCACATGAGCCAGACACACAAACATGGCACAAGTGCAAGGTCGCACATGTCCACTAGGTGGTGCAAGTGTCTGGAGTTTGATTTCAGTGGCTGAGGCCTGGCGCACCAATTCTCCCTCTCCCGCTCTAAAAAAAAAAAATAAATCTTTGTGTGTGTGTGTGTATGTGCATGCGCACACATGCACACATGAGGCTGTGTGTGTGCCAGAGCTCTTGCACAAAATCTAGATGCATGTGCCACTTTTTAAAAATTATTTATTTATTTATTTTCGGTTTTTCGAGGTAGGGTCTCACTCTAGCCAAGGCTGACCTGGAATTCACTATGGATTCTCAGGGTGGCCTCGAACTCACGGTGATACTCCTCCCTCTGCCTCCCAAGTTCTGGGATTAAAGGCGTGCGACACCATGCCTGGCTTACTTGTTTAGAGAGAGAGAGAATGGGTATGCCAGGGCCTCTAGCCACTGCAAACGAATCTGGCTTTACATGGGTACAGGGGAATCAAACCTGGGTCTTTGGGCTTTGCAGGCAAATGCCTTAACCATTAAGCCATCCCTCCAGTCTGCATGTGCCACTTTTTGTATGTAGCTTTACATGGGTGCTAAGGAATTGAACTTGAACCAGCAGGCTTTGTAAGTAAGTGCCTTTAACTACTAAGCCGTCTCCCTAGCCCCTATACTTTATTTTTTTAAAATTATTCCTTTACTTTTCAGGGCTGAGGATGGAACCCAGGGCCCAAGCATGCCAAGCAAGCTCTCTAGCACCCAGCTGCACTCCCAGACTCTTCCATATACGGTAAATCATCTCTAGATGACTTCTAATTCCTAGTGCAATGTCAATGTTATGCAAATAGTTCCCCAATCTTGCTTGGGGAACAATGAAGGACAGAGGAGTCTGTCCACGGTCAACATAGACACATCTCTCACAGGCCTGACGCTGGCGTGTAACTTGTGGTTGTGGTGGAGGTTGGAGGTACCGGGGGAGATGGAAGGCAGGTTGTTCCTGGCTGCAGCCCCTGTGCGTGATGAGGTAAGTGATATGAGTCAGGCAGTCACTTAGGAAGCTGACACGCATACGCTCACTCAGTCACTTGATAGATGCGGCCCTCCGCTCTCTCTGGGCCTCAGAAGGCTGGCTTCCGGGTTCCTTTGTCCCCTCCTGCGTCTTGGCTGGGTTCTGTGTAAGGGAATATTTTCCATAGGTGAGGTGTTAATGGGGACTGGACCACTGTTTCCTCCCTGTTCAGTGACCTGGGACAGCTCTCTGCCTTTTCCCTGTGGAATCATCACACAGAACCCTCCCCTAGCTTTTATTATTATTCCTATCTGAGAGGAATAGGCAGAGATACACAGAGAGAGAATGGGCACACCAGGGCTTCCAGCCACTGCAAATGAACTCCAGATGCATGTGTCCCCTTGTGGGTCCTTTGGATTTGCAGGCAAGTGCCTTAACCACTAAGCCATCTCTCCAGTCCTTTAATTTTTTTAATTTATTCATTTGCAAGCTGAGAGAGATAGAGAGAAGAGAGACAGACAGAGACAGAATGGGCATGCCAGGGCTCCTAGCCACTGCAAACGAATTCCAGAAACATGTGCCCCTTGCGCATCTGGCTTATGTGGGTCCTGGGGAATCGAACCTGGGTCCTTTGGCTTTGCAGGCAGGTGCCTTAACTGATAAGCCGCCTCTCTAGACCATGCCTCTAGCTTTTATTGGCAGATTTGGAGAAGACCCGAGAATAAATTGATCTCACTCAGTCCCCTCCTTCTGTGGGCAGGTCAAGGCTCAGAGAGGACTTGTGACTTGTCTGAGGCCACACAGTAAGTCAGGTTCCAAAGCTAGCCTAGAACTGAGAGCTCTGGACTTCTGGATCTTCCTCCTTGGCCAGATCCCTTCACTGTGGGTGTCCCTCCCTGGGTGGGCTCTGCTGGCTCTCTTGAACAAACACCCCCTTTTCTCCTGCATCTGGCTAACAGGGCAGTCTATGAGAATGCCTCCTGGCTATGTACAAAAATAAACTCAGCTTGCAGCTTGCTGGGGCAGGAGGGCGTGCATTTGTGTGTGTCTCGGGATGGGAGGAGGCAGTGCACCTGGCTCTGGGTTGTCACAGGAGACCAGCAAGGCTAGGGTGTGGAGGACAACCAGGAGCGAGGCTCTGTGCCCAGCACGGGGAAAGAGATGAGACCCTTGAGTCCTGTGCTTCACTCTTGTGTCCCAGCATGGCTAGCACATCGCTCCCGCAACCTCTCGACCAGCTCCCATGTACCCCCTCCCGCCCACCCTGCCAATGAGAATTTCGGCTATAGCAGATCACAGGGCTCGGCCACTGCTTCCCACCTCAGCCGCTGAAAGTGAGACCCCAGCTCAGCACTGTCCCATCCTCCAAAAGCTTGTTGGGAAAGCCAATCTTCACACCCTAGCTCAGACCTACAGAATCAGATCTCCATTCTAGTGAGACCCCAGCTGATGTGTGCTTTCATTTCTGTTTTGAGACAAAGTCTTTATATATAGCCTAGGCTGGCTTCAGACTTTCTATCTTCCTGCTTCAGCCTCCCAGCGCTGGCATCACAGGTATGTACCACCAGATCTGGTTTACTTGACTGGTGTGTGTGTGTGTGTGTGTGTGTGTGTGTGTGTGTGTGTGTGTGTGCTTTAAAATTGAAGGAGGGCTGGAGAAATGGTTTAGTGGTCAAGGAGCTTGCCTGCAAAGCCAAAGGACCTAAGTTCAATTTCCCAGAACCCATGTAAGCCAGATGCACAAGGTGGCACATGTTTCTGGAATACATTTGCAGGGCTGAAGGCCCTGGTGTGCCCATTCTCTCTCTAAATGAATAATTTTTTTTAATGGAAGGAGCCAGAGCTGGGAAGTGGCTCCGTGAGTCTGGCAAGTATGAGAACCCAAGTTCAGTCCCCGGTACCCATGTAAATGCCACGCATGAGAGTGCATGGCTGTAATTCCAGTACTAGGGAAATGGAGACAGGACGATCCCTGGGACATAATGGCTGGCCAGTGTAGTCTATTGGTGAGCTCCAGGCCAACAAAAGACGCTGTCTCAAGAAGACGTGGATGGTATTCCTGAGGACGACACCCAACGTTGTCCTCTGGCCTCCACATGAATGCACATACATGTGCACATGCGCACACACCACACACAGAGACATGAAAAAAAAATTGGAAGAGCCCCACAACAACTCGCCATTGCAGCCAGTTGATGAAACCTTGGAGAACCTTCTGTGGCCAGATACTCTATGCACGGGTCCCCATGTGACCTCGGTGGCATGCTGGGATGGGTGTCCTTATCATTCCCATGTTGCACACAAGGAAATTAGCCCAGATCCATCAAGGAATTAGCCCAAGAACACATAGCTTATAAATGGCAGAGACAGGATTTGAACTCGGCTTCTATACCCTACCCCCAGACTTTCTTCGCTTGAAGCATTTCTCCTCCTGTGTGGGCGTTGGACAGGAAATTTCTCTCCCTTTTCCTGGTCCCCAGAAAACCACTGGACCCCTGGGGGAAGGCAGGGTCTACTGCTGTTGCTAGCATTCATGTCCCTTTGCTTGGATGTGTGAAGGGGCCTCCAGCACGGGAGCCACCTGGACCTTTGACAAAGGTGCAGATTCCCAGATCAGGTTTTTGTCTGTGGAGCAGGATTTCACTGTGTAACCTAGGCTGGCCTTGAACTTATGGCACTGTGCCTACTTCAGTCTCCTAAGTTCTGTGATTACAGGTATTTGACACCACACACAGCCAGCCCAGCTCTGGTGGAGTGAGGACCACTGGGACAGGAGGACAGGACCAACCACTGGCAAGGGTCTGGGGAAGGTGTTGTCCACTGTAGCTGGAAATCTGGCAGTACCCCAGCCACATGGCATGGGCCTTGCTATGTCCATTTCACCATCGAGAGCACAGATGCTGGGCATGTCTTCCTGTCCATATCCCAGAGTTGGAATGTGGCAGGCTACCAATGGAAGAAATGCTGCTTAGGAGACAGGTGGCTCTGGGTTCAGATCCTTTGTACCTTTCTTCCAAGTTTAGAGCCATTCTAGGGTCCACAACAGGACAGCAATCTCTACCACAAGGCCAAATCCCACCACTGGCTAGCTGAGAATGGCCTTCATGTTACTTTTGGCATCTCTGTGGAGGTGTGTGTAGAATGTTGTGTGTTCTGGGTTGTATGCACAAGCATTGCGCAGAGGCACATGCCCCTGCGCGTGCATGCCAGAACCCTAAGAGAACATTGAGAGCCCTCCTCTTGTTGCTCACCTCCATGTTTCTTTGAGATGGATTCTCTCAGTCAACCTGGAGCTGCTGCATTTGATCAGCAAGTCCCAGTAATTCTCTAATCTCTAACCAAGACAGGACTTGGGTTTCAGACATATGTCATCATGCCCAGATTTTGATTTGGGTACTGGGGAATCAAACTTGTGCCAGTTCAGTCTTCAAATTAAAACTATTATTATTTTTATTTATTTGAGAGACAGAGATAAAGATGCAGAGAGAGAGGAAGAGAGGGCGGGGAGGAAGAGAAAATGGGCACACCAGGGCTTCTAGCCACGCAAACAAACTTCAGATGCATGTACCACCTTGTGCATCTTGCTTAGATGGTTATCTGGGAATAGAACCTGGATCCTTAGGCTTTGCAGGCAAGCACCCTAAATGCTAAGCTATCTCTCCAGCCTAGTCTTCAAATTTTTAAGTGGGTGAAAAAAATAAAAGAAAACCATTTTGTGGCACAAGGAAATTATGTAAAACTCAGATTTCATAAAGTTGTATTGGAAGTAAGGTAGGGAGGTGCACACCTGTAACCTGGGCCTGAGGCAGAAGGATGGTGGGTTTGAAGCCAGCTTGGGCTACATTGTGGGACTGTGCCCCCCAAAAAGTATTGGAATATAACCATCATTTTTTATATATACAGTCATCCCCAGTCTCCAGGAGATGGGATCCAGAATTCCCTCAAGGATCTCAGAATCCACAAATACTCGTGCCCTGCACAGACTAGGAAAGACATAGTATTTGCATAGAACCTATGCACAGCCTCCTGGGTACTTACATCGTTTCTAGATGATTTATTGTGCCTAACTCGATGTAAACGCTGTGTAAACAGTCACACTGGGTTGTTTAGTGGATAATGGCAAGATAGAAATGTCTGTACATGTTTAGTGCAGATGTGACTTTCCCTCATATATTTTCCATCTTTGCTCAGGGAAACCACCGGTTCAGAACCCACACATCTAGAGGATCAGCTCTATATTATTTATGTGGATTGTCTTGCTATAAAACAGCACACAGCGAGGCGTAGTGGTGCACACCTTTACTCTCAGTACTGGGGAGGCTGAGGTAGGAGGAATGCCGTGAGTTCGAGGCCACCCTGAGACTACATAGTGAATTCCAGGTCAACCTGGGCAAGAGCGAGACACTACCTTGAAAATCAAACAAACAAAAAGAGCATAGAGTAGTTGTAAACAGAGAATCTACAACCCTTAAAGTCCAAAGTATTTCCTGGCTTTTTTTTTTTTTTTTTTTTGGTTTTTCGAGGTAGGGTCTCACTCTAGCCCAGGCTGACCTGTAATTCGCTATGTAGTCTCAGGGTGGCCTCGAACTCTCAGCGATCCCCCTGCCTCTGCCTCCCAAGTGCTGGGATTAAAGGTGCACGCCACCATGCCAGGCTTATTTTTTGGTTGTTGAAACAGGCTCTGATGTCCAAACTTGTCTTGAATTCTTTATGTGGTGGGTAATTAGCTTTAATTCCTGATCCTCCTGCCTCCACCTTCTGTATTACAGGCATGCACCACAACACTAGGCTTTATGTAGTACTGGGGATTGAACCCAGGGCTTTGTGCATGTGAGACAAGCACTCTACAAACTGAGATCCATCCGCAACCTCTAGACCTCCTATATTTTTTAAATTTAATTAATTTATTTATTTGAGAGAAGGAGAGAGAAAGAGGGAGAATGAGAGAAAGAGAGAGAGAATGGGTGTGCCAGGGCCTCCAGCCACTGTAAACAAACTCCAGACACATGCGCCCCCCTTGCATCTGGCTTACGTGGGTCCTGGGGAATCGAACCTGGATTCTTTGGCTTTGCAGGCAAATGCCTTAACTGTTAAGCCATTTCTTTAGCCCTTGGTTCTGTTTTTTTAAAAAATATTATTTTTTAAATTTATTTATTTATTTTTTATTTATTTATTTGAGAGCAATAGAGAGAGAAAGAGACATAGAGAGAGAGAATGGGCGCACTAGGGCTTCCAGCCACTGCAAACAAACTCCAGGCGTGTGTGCCCCTTGTGCATCTGGCTAATGTGGGTCCGGGGGAA
Organism: Jaculus jaculus; assembly: GCF_020740685.1. Classification (NCBI taxonomy): domain Eukaryota; kingdom Metazoa; phylum Chordata; class Mammalia; order Rodentia; family Dipodidae; genus Jaculus; species Jaculus jaculus. The sequence goes on along the minus strand of NC_059106.1, from coordinate 55,347,239 downwards.
TCGAGCCTCGAACCAGGGTCCTTAGATTTCACAGGCACGCGCTTAACTGCTAAGCCATCTCTCCAGCCCTAAAAAATATTTATTTGCAAATGGAAAGAGAGAGAGAGAAAGACACAGAGAGAAAATGGGCTTGCCAAAGCTCTGGGTTCAATTCCCAATACTACATACATAAAACCAAGTGTGGTGATGCATGCCTGTAATCCAGGAGTAAAGGCAGGAGGATCAGGAGTTCCAGGTCATTGCCTACCACTCTGTGCATTTGGCATTTAGTGGGTACCAGTGAATTGAACCTGGGCCGCCAGGCTTTTCAAGCCAGCGCCTTTAATTACTGAGTTATCGCCCTCAAGCCTCTTTTTGGTTCTTCGCAGATAAAAGTTCGTCCCTCTCCCTAGGCTGGAGGACTACCTCTCCAGTACTGCTGTGTTGGTTTGTGCTGTGGATGGAACCCAGGGCTTTGCCGTGCTGGATGTCTGCTGTACCATGGAGCGCTACCTCCACCGCTTACAGTTCTAACTCAGCCTCCGGAACTCCCCAAGGCCTGTTCAGGCAGGTTGCTGCTGCTTCTCCCACCACAGAATTCCTGCTTCTGCTGGTCCCAGGTGGGACCAGAGAATCCATTTCTAGCAAGTTCCCTGGGGAAGGTAAAGCTGAGGACGACACTTGGGCAATCCTGGTTTGGGATTTTTGGGTCTTCAGAACTCACCAGCAGTCTCACCCTGGAGGTTCACTGCCCATTCAGAGAGTGGGAAGGGCAGAGAGGGGGCGGAGCTTCCAGGTGCCACCTGACCCTGGGCAGTCTGTCCTTCTCCTGCTGTCTGCTTCCCCAGGTGGCAGCGAGCTTAGAGCTGACCCTGATACTCACAGAGACATTTCAGAGCATTAATGCAGCTGGACACTGTGGTGCACACCTGTCATCTCCGCACTGGGGAGGCAGAGGCAGGATGAACACTGTGAATTCAAGGGCAGCCTCAGCTGCATAGTGAATTCTAAGCCAGCCTGCACTTTGGAGTAAGGCCCTGTCTCACAAACGAAAATGACAAAACCTTAGAATTGCCCAACTCTACTGAGCGTGACTATTTCTAGGAATGTCATCCAAGAAAAGAATCAAGGCTATCTACCAGGGCATCCTTGCCACACTGTCTGAAGGGAAATAAAACAGGAAACTGGGGAGCATCCACTTGGCTACAGTCATAGCTGGTAAACACCCAGGCAGGGGCTAGGGAGATGGCTCAGTGGCTAAAGCATTTGCCAGGCAACTCTGAGTACTTGAGTTCGGTTCCTTAGGCCCCACATAAAAGCCAAATGTTGTGACACATTTCATGATCTCAAGGCACCTATGGGGAGAAGGGAGACAGAAGCAGAGGAATTTCCCAGAAGCTTGCAGACAGAGCTGTGAGTGACAAGTGACCTTGGGTCTGAATGAAGCGGAACCCAAAGTGGTTCTCCGCCTTCCACGGGTCTGCTGTGGTATACGTGCATACACACATCCCAAATAAGGAGGGGCTTAGAAGTAGGCATTTTGGGGTTCCAGTGAGGGAGATGGGTGGCCATGAAGTGACCACCCAGATGAAGCCTATGCCAGACCTGAACTGACAAGGCTCAGAGGAGGGAGAGCTGGACTTGGCTCCCCTCCGGGGAGGAGATGTGGCCTGAATGGAAGTCTAAAGGCTGGCGGCCGGCTTCTAGGCGGGGGCAACTCACTAGAGCGAGATCGCCACCGGGGGGAAGCATGGCTTGGTATGTGATGGCAAGGCGGGACTAGGGAGATGGCTCCAAGGTTAAGGGTGCTTGCGGCTGAAGTATGAGGAGACTGCCAAGTTTGTCTCCCCAAAACCCATATAAAAAACCAGGCATGGTCATGCACATCTGTGAGTCTGGTCCATGGGGGAAGAGACCCGAGCGTCCCCGAGACTCACTGATGAACGGTAGCTCTTGGTTGAGGGGGAGACCCTGTCTCAAGGAAATCCACACATGTAATAAGAAAAAGACACCTACCATTCTCCGGATTCCATACACACGTGCACACACCACACACATACATGCAAGAAAAATAATAAAGATAGCCAGACCCAGTCTCTTGGGCAGGACTCTATCCAGTGGGCACTGGGGAGCTGTGGAAGGTTTTTGAGCAGAAGAGTGAAATTTGTTCCAGCAGAAGAGTGAAATTTGTTCCAGCTGGATGATCTAGCTTGTGTTAACCGGGGAAGACACTGAGGGTGGCCATGCAGGGAAAGCCCAAGGTCAAGAGACTTCCAAGAAGGAACCTTTTTTTTTTGTTGTTTTATTTTGTTTTTGTGGTGGTTGTTGTTGTTTGTTTGTTTGTTTGCTTTTTAAAATTTTTTTGTTGTTCATTTTTTATTTATTTATTTGAGAGTGACAGACACAGAGAGAAAGACAGATAGAGGGAGAGAGAGAGAGAATGGGCGCGCCAGGGCTTCCAGCCTCTGCAAACGAACTCCAGACGCGTGCGCCCCCTTGTGCATATGGCTAACGTGGGACCTGGGGAACCGAGCCTCGAACCGGGGTCCTTAGGCTTCACAGGCAAGCGCTTAACCACTAAGCCATCTCTCCAGCCCCAAGAAGGAACCTTTGACTGGCGGATTTGAAGCTATTATGCAAAGACCACGAGGGGCTGACACAAGCATTGCCCAAGAAAAGGGCTCAAGGCCTGTGGACAGACCCGCCTGGGCCCCAGCTCTACTGTAAGATTGTAGACAATTCTCCTAGCCTCAGGCCTCAGGTTCCCCCCTCTGTAAGCTACGGTTGAAGCATAGTATCCTCAAGCAGGAGCGAGAGGTCAAAGGAAAGTAAAGGAAAGGATGGAGCCAGCTCTAGGAGTATCATAACTATTCTGGTGCCTCCTTCTACTGTGTGTTGGCCCAGAGCGACACAGATCGTGTGGCTTCCAATTAGCTGGAGATTCTTTCAGAGGTCATCCACTCATTCATTCACTCATTGTTCAGTCGTTCTTTGACCAGCAATTTCTGTGCCCCTACTAAGTGCCAGGTGCTGGAACTCAAACCCAAGCCCTTTGGCCTGGAAGAGTTTATTTTCTCATTCATTTGGATACATCCACCAAGCTCTGCTCTGGGCTTTGGCCAGTCAAGGGTACAGGAAGGATTGCTGGTGGGGGAGGCTTGGGACGGTGATAAACAGGTGTGATTCAGCCCCACGGGTCACCCCTCAACGTCAGGGAAGAGTAGGAACCCAGAGAAAATGCTGTTGGCACCCTCAATGCCCAGCAGGGAGTTCTTTTCAGTGGCCTGCAGGAACACCACCTCCTCCTTCTCCAGCTTGAGGACCACTCCTCCCGTGGTGACCTGGAAGGTGTTCAGGGCGTAGTCGCAAAAGGTGAGTAATTTCTGCATCTTCTCCCGGCCGTGGACAAGGTTCACACACAGACTCCCTCGGGAGCTGGCATGGTAGGTGAAATAGTAGAGACCTGGCACCTTGCAGACGAACTTGCCGGCCCGTGGCTCAAAATTGTTGTTCACGTTGGTGATCACTCTGTCAAAGCGGATGGCCTGGTCCCGTCGCAGGGGATTGTTGATGGTCCTCAAGGCGGAGAAAGCGACTTTCTGTGTGGCCTTGTAGTCTCCTGAATCCCCCTTGGGACCACGGGGCCCAGGGGGCCCTGGTGCACCTTTAGGGCCAATGGGACCCTTGGGGCCAACTTTGCCTGGATTCCCAGGAGTCCCTGGGTCCCCCTTCTCTCCAAACTCACCGTGGTCTCCGGCCATCCCCGGGAGCCCTGGAAAACGAGTCAAGAGAAAAGAAGGCGGCTTGGGAAATGGTTCAGCAGGTAGAGCTTGTCATTCAAGCAAGAGGACCTGCGTGCAGATCCCCAGTGCCCACGTGAATGACAGTACACAGTGGAGCACACCTATAATCCCAGCACTCAGGAGGCAGAGATGGGCAGATCTTCATGGGAAGCTGGTTAGCTAGAACAACCAAATCAGTGAGCTCTGGGTTCAATGCAAGACCCTGCCTCAATAGAGGTGGGCAGTGGGGCTAGACAGGTGGCTTAGCAGTTAAGGTGCTTGCCTGTGAAGCCTAAGGACCCATGTTAGACTCTCCAGGTCCCATGTAAGCCAGACGCACAAGGTGGTGCAAGCGTGCCAGGTGGCACATGCACACAAGATGGCACACACGTCTGGAGTTCAATTGTAGTGACTGGAGGCCCTGGTGTGCCAACTCTCTCTCTCTCAAAAAAAAAAAAAAAAACGCCAAAAAAAGGTAGGCAGTGACTGAGGAAGACATTGACCTTTGGCCTCTATAACACATGCACCCACACACATGTGAACATGAGTACACATGCATACCACATATACATGGAGAGGGAGAGAGAGAGAGAGAGAGAGAGAGAGAGAGAGAGAGAGAGATGGACTACAGGCCTTGGTGATCAAAGAACAACGTTGGGATGGGATCTTGGGTGGTCACCTAGCTCTCTCTGGGATCAGCTGCCTATCTGTAAAATACTGGGAGTGTCAAAGAAGGCCCCTAAGTCTTCTTCCAGGCTAGCTCTCTGGCTGTGGGTTGGGTTTGATAGTCTGGGGTACTGATGCCCAGAGGAAGAGCAGTGGCACCCTTGTGGGGAAGATGCCACCCCTGCCTTTGTCCCCAGCTTACACAGTACCCTTCTCAGACTTAAGCCTAGAGCAGGGGTAGTGAATTCACAGCACACATGCCATCCTCTCCCTCTCCTCGCTCTTGGCAGACATGCTTAATCAATCACAGCATGCCTGTAGCTGCCCCTAGATGTGGATGGCCCTCTTGTTTTCCAGCCACTGCTCCAAGCAGCCATGGCTCTTGGCTTGGCTCAGTATAAGACAGAAAATACCCCTAATAGAAAAACAGAGTACAGTGCCAAGAGCATGGCCCTTGTGGACAAAGACATGCGTCTGGAGTCACACCTGCCATCATGAGTTGGGCCACCTTTACACAGTGAGCCTCATTCTTGGGGGCTCGGCATTCTCATCTGTAAAATGGTTTCAGGGTTCTGTGAGAAATAAATGAACTTCTGGGAGGAGGAAGGCTGCCAAGGGACACCAAACCCTCAGGCTAAATGAGGGCGGGGGGGGGAAACATTGCGCTTACAGAGGGGTAGCCAGGGTGGGGGAGTCCCTCAAGCCCTTAAAAGTATCATTGTTCCTGCTGACAGTTGAGGAAGTAACCATCCGGAAGTCAGGTCAGCCCAAGACTTGAGGGGCTACATGGTGTTCTGCCTCCTGGGACAGAGAGGAAGGACACCCCCCCGCAATCTGGTCAAAGCCTCGATATTAATTTCTGTGAGAAAGACAGTAGCCTTTCCATGTATCAGGTTTCCTGTTTGCAAAACAGCCATCCGAAATCCCTCTGGGCACCGTTAGTGGGTTTGTTAGTGCTTTTGCAGTCTTTAAGGCTGGCGGCTGTGACTCGGGAAGGGAGAGGTGGGGCTTTAGCCAGGGACACTAGTGTGTCCCCAATACATGCAGTACCTTTTTCTCCCTTTATCCCTGGGGTCCCAGGTTGACCATCAGATCCAGGTATCCCAGGGATGCCGGGGATGCCAGGGATGGCAGGGGGTCCTGTGCAGCTGCTCTGGGCCCAGGACACATGGAGCAGGCGCAGGAGCAGCAGCAGTAGCAGCATGGAGACTTGGTCCTGTGGGATCTTCATCACCACGCTGGCCCGGCAGCCTCCTGCAGGGCGAGAAGATGGGAGTGTTACCACCATGGTGACGTCCAGGATTCATTCATAAATCCATCCCTTCATTCATCCATCCACCTATCTGTCCATCCATCCATCCATCCATCCATCCATCCATTTCTCCATCATCTCTCCAAACATTCATCTATTCACTATCTAACATCCATCCATTCATATTTTCATTATTCACATATCTAACCACCCATCGAGTCATTGAGCATGCGTACTCATCAGGGAAACTGATAGCAAGAGGGAGACTCCATGGGGTGGAGCCCATATGAATGCTGGACTCATTCTAGGGTTCACATCCCTCACAACCCCAGGTGTGGGTGCAGCAGCCACTTGTCATCCTCAGAGCATCATCACATGGTGGGAACATTATCTCTTCACCTAAAAGGACACCAAAGCTCAGAGATGCCAAGTCACATGTTTAAGTCACATGGTAAGGGGATGGGGCCAATATCCCTGCCAGCATTCCAGGCCACCTCTCTCTGCTTACAGCATAATCTCAGATTCCTTGAGGGCTGCAGCTTTGGTGAGAGAAACATGTGTCCCCCTTTCTGATCCCAGGGGACTGGGGAGAAGGGGATGGGCTGTTTTGAGCACATCAGCCATCCCCACCTCGTAAGCCTTAGTTAGGTCAAAGCTTTTCCTCCTTGAAGGAAGTGCCACCTGCCTCCCAGGCAACTGTGGGTACCCAGGTGAGTTTCACAGGAGGCCAGACTCTCCTTAGGACCTGCTGCGTCCTCAGAGCAGCTGGGGAAGAGGGTCGTGACAACTCGCCTGGTTTGCAGGTAAGGTAACTGAAGTTTGACAGAATGCACTGACCACCAGCACCCAGAGAGCTGCTCAGAGGTGGGACTTCTCTCTGGCTACAGTCTACTGTCCCATGCAATGGGAACGATGCTGAGCTTAGCCTCACAGGGTCAGGTGAAGGTGGATAAGTGACGGCTCACAGCACAGCCTGGTGTGTTGAACGGGCTCAATGCATGTTTACTGTTTGCTTACCACCATCATAGGCAGGAATGCCTGAGTGTGAGAAAGGACTGGTTGGTTGCTTTAGGAAATTGGCTCAGGTAGATAGAGAGGGAGTGAGTAGGAAGATCTCCATTCTAGCCCATATCAGATCCTTAAATGCCAGAATTGGGTGGGGGGGCTTTCAAATCCTCCTAGTTGGACCACTTATTGTTCCCCACCAGCCCACCATCATAGCCCTCCATCTCCCTCCAGCCCCAACAGAGACTCACATCAGCTTGACTCTGAACTCCCCTCTGCTCCTGCCTGGCTATGTGACCTCATACTGGTACTTTAACCTCACTGGTCTCTTTGGCAAGGTTCATTTCTGTCCACTGGAGCTGTCAGTGGCTTAAATGAGACGGCAGGAGGAGGTCCCTCAGGCAGCGTGAAAGCGCTCCTGTCTTTTGCAGACATTGCCCCGTCACTCAGGGCTACCCTACGACTCTCTCCAACTCGGGCTGCACATCAAATAATGTCCTTGCAGGGGCAAGTGTGAGCAGGAGACTGCAAAGAATGAGCAGAGCAAGGGGCTGGGAGCACGTGAGGCTGGGGGAGGATCCAGGTTCTTATCCCTCCTCTGCCTTGTCTCCTTGAGGGCTCACTGCACTCCTTGAAAAGTTCTATTCTCTCAGGAGGGAATTCTGGGCTCTGAGTGATTAGACAAACAGGATGCAAGAGGCAGAAGCTGGATACAGCTCAAATCTCTGTGACCCCCCCCAAGGACTCAAAGCTGGGGACCCTCATTCCAGGCTGCCTGCCTATCTTCCTGGGTTCCAGGAAACCACAGACCCCCAGTTTAGTCCAAAGAATCTGCACTATGGGGCTGGGATTAGGCCCAGTGATCAGCCCAGCTAAGTACCCTAGGTGTTCAAAGGCAGGAGACAAGGCCTGCACGTGGACCCCCACCCTCCCTCATTCTTTGCACTCACCCAGACACTTGGTAGCTTGGTGCCTGATACTCCTGGGTCAGGCAGCAGTAGGACCCGGAGCCAGAAGCCTTCTGTTCTCCATCAAAGCAGAAGTTCAGCTCCCTAGGGGGAGGAAGGGCCTTCTCCTGGTGTCCCCTCCCAAATCCATGCCCCCCCCCCCAGCATCACCCCTCCGTGTACCCATCCTGCTGCCCTCAGACAGTTTCAGGTCCCATTTCTGTTCCTGTGGAGAGTTCTTGGAAATGGTGTGGCCAGTATGGTTTCGCCAGCTCAGCAGCAGCGGGGATGAGGAACATGCTGTCCTGAGGGACTGTCCCCAGCTGGCAACTTGCCTGCCAGGGTCCTCTCTGAGAGCATTGCTTCCTCAGGGACCCCTGTCTCCGGACAGATGACGATGAGGCCTGTGCCCTGGATTTAATCAGAGACTCTGATTCACATTCTGGCTCTGCCACTCGCCAACTAAATATTCTCTGCCGAGAGAGCCCAGGGGAGCCCTAATTTTCTCCACTATATGATGGGCCATAATTATACCTGCTCTGCGGCTCTCACAGGCCTCCAGGAGGATAATGGTGGGATAATGGGGGGGGGGTATGGGCAAACTGTAAAGCACAGTGCACGTGTTAATTGTTAATGTCACTTCATGTCCCAGACTTCCCCTTTCCTTGCCTCATCTCTTCTACTCCCTCCCTATTCTCTACCTTTGCTCTTTCTCTGTCCTCAGAAAATAATCTAATAATGAATTTTAAATGTACTCATTACTTATTCAAACCTCTCCCTCCATTCCCCGTAGAGCTTGGAGCCCATGACGATAATAGTCACAGGCAGGGGACTCTTGCTTGCTGATCCTAAAATGATACCAAGTTGGGGCTGCCGAGAAGGCCACAGGGCCCAGCTTGTTCCCCATTTTATATGCAGACAAACTGAGACCCAGAGGCCCAAGTCTTCACCTAGGGTCCTAAGGAGCAATCCCTGGTTCCTGTCGCCATGGAGCTTCTATTCAGGAGAAACTGGTTTTGGACATCCCGTGTGCTAGTCAGAGCTCACACCCTGGACAAGGGGTGAATGCAGAGCCTGAACAGTCCAGCATGGCTGGGACTGGGGTCTTGCCGTCCCATTGTGGCTACCTCTACAGCCAGTGGTGTCCCAGTCCAGGATCACGGGTGAGCAGGCAGAGGCACGGGGCTGGGGCCTGCGCTCAGAGGGTGTTGGATCTGCACGTGTTGATGCATCGAGGGGAATTCGACATTAACCCGGGGTGAGTTTGAGGAAATCGGGTCTCTGGGCTCAGTCAGCTATAGAGCCAGAGGCACCTGGCTGGGTGCGGGTCATGGGTTCATAAAAGGAAGGCGGGCTGGGAAGATGGCTCAGTGGAAAAAGTGCTTGCCACGGAAGTGTGAGTGCCTGGGTTTGGATCCCCAGACCCCCGTGAAAAAGGGCACCGTAGTGCCAGTATCCATGACCCTACATGTCTACAGCGAGAAGGGGTGTGGAGACGGGAGAATGTCCTAGAAGCTCGCGGGCCAGCTAGCAGGTTGATTGCAGTGAACAGTGGGAGACCCTGCCTCAAACAAGGTGGAAGCTGAGGACCAATAGCGGAAGCTGACCTCTGACCTCCACTCTGTGGTACCTGCATGTCGGCACACATGAACAAGTGCACGCACGCATGCACACACATACTACACATACACACACACACCAAGAAGGAAGGGGGGAGAGTTGAGGGCTGTAGATCTGGAGGTCATAGTTATTTATTTATTTACTTATTTTTTAAAAATATTTATTTATTAACTTGAGAGAGAGACTGGGTGCACCTATAGCCACTGCAAATGAACTCCAGATGCATGCACTATCATCTGGCTTACGTGGGTCCTGGGAAATTGAACCTGGGTCCTTTGGCTTTGTAGGTAAGTGCCTTAATTGCTAAGCCATCTCTCCAGTCCTACTTATTTATTTATTTATTTATTTATTTTTGTTTTTTCAAGGTAAGGTCTCACTCTAGCTCAGGCTGACCTGGAATTCACTCTGTAGTCTCAGGGTGACCTTGAACTCACGGTGACCTTCCTACCTCTGCCTCCCGAGTGCTGGGATTAAAGGTGTGCACCACTACACCCAGTTCTACTTGTTTATTTTTTTAAAATATTTTATTTATTTACTTGAGAGAGGGAGAGAGAGATACCCCACATTTGAATCTCAACTCTGCCTCTCTACAGGTATGTGGGCATAGGCACATTACTGACCGGGACCCCTCATGTCTACAATGGAGGAAGAGTGTCTGTCTGCTGGGGCCATACGTGGGGTAGGGTAGGGAGGGAACCCCAAGTGTCCAGAGCCAAAGCACACATAGGAACAGTACTGTTTATATGAAGAGGAGACCGTTGGTTGAGCTGGAGTCCAAGGAGCCAGGCCTAGATTTGGGGATGTCTGAACTTGAGGGTCAGGAACCTAGGGTCCCTGAGCTTCACCCCTAGGTGGAGGTACGATTGCTGTCTCAAATCTCTGACAGAGAACGACAACCCTGACCTTGTAGAAAAAGAAAGTGATGTACCCCAGCTGCCCAGGCTTCTAGCCTGGGGGCCCTGCAGATGTCGTTCTGCTGCCTCCCACCCCACGGTGCCCAGCCCTCGGCACAGCAGACGAGCGGGCACGTCTAATGTCTGCCTCTCCAGACGGAGCAAGGAAAACACTTATGGAAAATAAAAAAGGCACAAATCTCGTTGCTTCCAAAGTACAAGTTTTTGATCTGACACCGCGGCCTACATAAGCAGGGTATTGATTTTTTAAACAAAAGAGCAATGAGAAAAAAGATGTACCACTCACGGCACGGCTGGGCAAACTACTAAGTGGTTGATAGGGGGCAGCTGAGAATGCGGTGGCCGGTGACCTGGCCTGGCCTTGAAAATGCCCAGATGCAGTGAGCCAGGCAGGGTTCCTCGGCCCTGGTCTTGGGTTTATCCCGTGTGTGCGTGCCTGGGTGTGTGCGTGCATGTGTGCGTGTGTGTGTCTTTGTCTCCCTCTTTCCCGTCGTACACATTTCCAGAGCCCTGTCAGGAAAGCATCACAGGGCCCCACTTTGAGGCTGCTCAGAGCGCAGGAGCGGGGCCGACCTGTGAGCTCAGAAGTGAACAAAAGCCGATCACGGACCATGTGACCGGTATGTGGGCAGCCCACACACTATTGCCTTGAGGTCAATAATCTGGTTTTACAAAATGCATTTGTTTTGCTTGATTTTTCATTTTATTTAGTTATTTGCATGTGTGTACATGTCTATTGGTGTGACAGGGTCTCCGCCCCTGCAAACAGACACCTTTCTGGCTTTACATGGGTGCTAAGGAATTGAACCCAAGCTGGCAGGCCCTGCAAGCCAGCACCTTTAACTGCTGAGCCGTCTCCTCAGCCCTTATTTGTATTGTTTGAAATAAGTGCGTAAGTTAATTTTATTCACCACTAGACTTGGGAATCTGGGGTCTAAAGAGTCCTGAGTTCCAAGACCAAGACTGTGGAGGGTGCCTTTGGGGATCCAGAAGGGGGTCAGGGCCAGGGGGGGTTTATGATCTTTGTGGAGCGCTATTATCCAAGTGTTTGAGTGGGCAGGGTCTCTCCAGGGTTAAGGGACTGCAAAGGCAAAAGTGTGGAAGTATGAAATGACCCCTTCTGGAACAGGTGGGGGGATCAAAGTGGACATAGGCGACTATAGAGCTGAGGTTTTCCCAAGCCAGGTGGGGTGGTGAGCAGTGCTGGGCTTGAACCCAGGGCTATATGCATGCTAGATGGGCACTCTACCACTGAGCTACAACCTCAGTAGCCTCTGAACCCATACTCATATCACCTCTTTGCCTTTAGTGCCTCTGTGAACCCCACTAGCCTCATGAGACCAAGCTGAGATCCTAGCCAGCTGAAGTCGGTTCTCCTAGGCTGAGATGCCTCCCTCACAGCTCACCAGCTTCTGAGGGTGCCCCAGACAGTGGCACTTTGTGTCTCTCTGCATCCTCTGAGCATCCACAGTAGGACTTCCTGGTTCTCCAAGGACCACGGGGGGGGGGGGGGGGGGGAGGCTCTGTCATTGGGAACCTCACAGCCAAAACTTGGCTTGTAGGCAGCTGTGGTTTAGATGGTCTTTTGAAATCTGTGAATCCAACATCTTTGGGGGAAATTTCTCTTCTTCTCCACTCATGTCTATCTCAGAGCATGGGTGTGACTGTTAAATGGCATCGTGACTTGCGCATAGAAAGTGGTCAGTAAATGTTAGCTACTGTGGTGGTTTGAGTGTGAGATGCCCTCCATAGCTGTGTGTGTGTGTGTGTGTGTGTGTACTTAAGCCTCATACTTAATCCTCGGCTGGCGGAGCCTTTGGCAGGTGGAGCCTTGCTGGAGGAGCTGGGCCGCTGGGGTGGACCTTTGGATTTTATAATCCAGTCCCATTTGACAGTGCCAGTGCCCGGGAGCCCGCTCTTGCCGCCTCCCCACTGCTGTTGTGAGGATGTGAAGCTCAGCTGTGTGCTCCTGCTATACTTTCCCCGCCATGACGGAACTTCCCTCAAGACTGTGGGCTGAAGTAACCCCTTTCCTTCTGTCGGCTGCTGCTGGCTGGGTATTTTGTCCCAGAGATGAGCAGGTAACTCCTATAGCTACTGTGAATTCTTTATTCACTCATTCATCCACCCACACTATCACACTCAATTCATCATTCATTCAGTAAGAACTCAGCACGAGGCTATTCTGAGCCGAGACCTCCCAAAATTCAGCCTAAGCCCGGAAGCTCACCTGTGAACCTGGATCACTTTACCAGCAGCCGCCATCTCTCCCTACCCCATCGCAGTGCGCAGCTCCCTGGGGACCTCTGGTGGCCTATAGGCACCTTTGAACAGGTGCTGAGGATTTCTATGTCCAAGGCCAGCTCCTCGGACAATGAGCCTCACACACCAAGTTCAAGGCCTTGCCAGTGAGAAATCTGAGCCGTACACGTTTATTGATCGAATTATTTATTCCTAAGTCTCCCAACTCCTCCAAGACTTGACAAGAAAAAAAAAAAAAAAAGCAGTCCCAGAGGATATCAGTGAATGTCAGCGTCTGAGCAGAAGGTGCTCAGAGGAGGCAGGGGGCTGGTGGTAGGAGCCAGGTGGGCTTCCTGGAGGAGGAGTCCGTCAGTGTGGAGAAGGGTGCAGGATGAAGGTGGGGAGGGAGACAAGGGGGGGCAGCTGGGAGGCTGGAGTTGGCCTAGGGTGCTAGTCAGGGAAGAGCAGGAAGCCGGAGAAGACACTGTCAGAGCCCTCGGTGCCCACCATTCCATTGTAGTCATTAACAGCCAGCCACACCTCCTCCCCCGCCTGCAGCCGCAGCAGCACGCCGCCTGAGCTGACCTGCTTGCTGTTGGACAAGTGGTCACAGAAGGTGGTCACCTTGATGCCCTTGTGGTATAGGTGCACGCACAGGTTGGCTGTCTGTGACGTGTGGTAGACAAAGTAGTAGAGGCCAGGCACCTTGCAGGTGAACTTCCCGGTGCTCGTGTCATAATCCCCTTGGGGGTTGGTGATAACTGAGTTGAACTTGACCAGGCTGTTGGCCGCTGGGTACTGAGCAGTTTGCCGAGTGACCGTGAAAACCGACTGATACTTCTGCTTGTATCTGCCCTCCTCACCTGGCTCCCCGGGGGGGCCACTGGGGCCTGGATCCCCTGGCAGCCCAGGGGTCCCCATGGGGCCATTCTTGCCTCGATGGCCGGGCATGCCAGGTTCACCCTTCTGACCCTTGGGTCCTCGTGTTCCAGGTATGGCTGGTATTCCTGGAAAGAGAGCAGAGAGGAAGGAAGTGATTGGGTGGGGGACAGGAAGAGAGACCCTGAGTGGGGTGTGTGTGTCTAGTAGTGGTCTTGAACCTGTGGCTCTCAGATGACCTTTCTACCTGGGGCCAGGCTCCAGCCAGAGGAGAGGGCTCTAGTGCAAGTCCTGCTTCCAAATTCTTTCCCCCCTGACCTTTTCAGATGCCCTTCCCTCTCTCTGGGCCTCAGTTTCCATATCTGTGGTAGAAAGAGTAAGACCAGATGGCACAGCAGGGCAGAGCTCAGAGGTCAACAGTGTGACTATCAACCCATAGTGGCACATGCCACGGGCCCCTTCCGTTCTGCCTGAAAGGGTCTTTGAAACTTTTCAATCAGAGCCAACCTGAGAAAATTCAGGTCTTACCTTCAAGTTCAGGTTCTCTCTCTTCTCCTCCCCTTCTTCCCCCCTTTTTTCTTTCTTTCTTCCTTCCTTCCTTCCTTCCTTCCTTCCTTCCTTCCTTCCTTCCTTCCTTTCTCTCTCTCTCTCTCTCTCTTCCTTCTTTCTTTCTTTTTGTTTTTTCTAGGTAGGGTCTCACTCTAGCCCAGGCTGGCCTGCAATTCACTATGTAGTCTCAGGGTGGCCTCAAACTCATGGCGATCCTCCTACCTCTGCCTCCCGAGTGCTGGGGTTAAAGGCGTGCGCCACTATGCCCAACCTTTCCTTGCTTCCTTCCTTCCTTCCTTCCTTCCTTCTTTCTTTCCTTTGACAGGGATCTCATGTAGCCCAGTGTGGCCTCTGTTGTATGGCAAATCTCCTTTGCATTGAAAGGTGTAAACAACTATTGCCTGCTTTATCAAAAACGGCTGGGTTAACTCACAAGAGAAGGTGGGGGAGGGTCACTCACCCAACATCTGGGATTCAAGTGGCCCCTGTGCCAGCTGCATAGAGCATATAGAGAACCACAGATCTAGCAACAGTAAGCCCCATTGATGCGGAACCTGTGTCCATCCCAGCTATGCTTGGCCTCCCAGTAACGCCCCCTGGCTCAGGGGTGGCGATACAACCCAGTCTCTACTCCTGCAGTTCAATGCCAGCTCAATGCCCACTCCTGCCCTCAGCCCCTTCTCCACACTGGAATGTCTAGCAGGGCATTGTGAGTATGGTTCAGACTGCCCCTCCATGCTGGGAGGGAAGGAGCACAGACAATCACACATTGACCTCCACCTGGACAGCGCCTGCCCGGCGCCCGGTCCAGTCTTACAAATCTACTTCCTTGAAGCTCACAGCATCCTGAGAGGCAGGAACTAGAGTCCTTGTCTTATAGATGAGGAAACGGAGGCACTGAAAGGCTAAGAAACTGTACAAGTGGACACAGAGGGAGAGGTGGGCTGGACTTTGTCCTTGGCAGCCAGTTTTCTGGGAGCATCCCACATTAGGCCACTTTCCTTAGAGTCCATGCAGAGCCATTGCAATAAGAAACCACAGGCTGTCACTGCCCACAGGGACAGGGGTTCATCCTGCCTCCCTGCCATGGTTATGAGACACATAAGGAGCCTGGACTCTGAGAACAGAGGAGTCAGATCCACCACCCGAGAGGAGGGTCTGTTCTTCCCACCGCAGGTCAACCCCTGCTCAGGGTGACACTCACCTGGCTCACCCTTGGGCCCTGGAAACCCATCGTGACCATCCTTCCCAGGAGTCCCGGGCATGCCTGGCATTCCTGGGATCCCATAGCAGCCAGTGCTGGCCTGGCCCCCGACAGGCAGAGCTAGCAGGAGCAGCAACAGGTGAAGTCTGAGGCAGGACTGGTGACTGTGAGCCACATCCATCCTGGGAAGAGGAACGGGAAGGAGGAGATGGGGGCATTGGTCTTCCACTTCCACAGCCTGCCCCCTTCCTCCTCATGGCCCTTCTTTCCTGCAGCCCCTCACCTGAGGGCCAAGGATCCCCCATCTCTCCATAGATGAGGGATGGTGGGTTGGTGGATAGATGAATGGACAGATGGTCAGATCTCTTTTAAGGCCTGAGCCTCAGCGCAAGAAACCAAGCTGGCCTTGATGTTATGATCCAGGAATGTGTCCCAGGAAAGTTGTCACTTGCCCCCTCCCCAACCTGAGCAGACCCCAAGCCTCACCTGGGAGAGTGAGGGGCTTCTGGCCTGGTGAGAGAAATGTCCTCGTCTCTGTGTCCCTCTCCCAGGCAGAAAGTCACCGTGTCAGAGCAGACAGAGGACTGCTCAGAGAGGGGCCAGGCACCCCCTCCCTGCCCCCACCATGCCACATCCCACATCCACTTTCCTGTGATTTTTCCCCTTGACTCGACACTTTCTTTTGGGTCTGGGCCAGGCTGACCACAATGACACCCCCACCCCTTCCTACCCCAGCTCTGGGTCATGCATGTTGAAATGAGGAAGCGTCTGCTACCTCCATGCGTGGACACTTTAAGATGTGTGTGTGTGTGTGTGTGTGTGTGTGTGTGTGCCTCTGCCAACAGACACATCTCTGCTTCCCTTGGGCCTCATCTTCCCTAATGGACATGGGGGGCAAGGATCAGAGTACCTTTGCTGGGGCCCCAGTCACTCCTGATGGTCTCACTTTGTCTCTGCCCCCAGGTGGCACCTGTGGCGGTGAGGGTCTACAATTGGGGCCTTGTTCTTTCCTGTCACCTGGACTCAGCTGGAAGGGGCTCCCATGTAGAGTGCAACACACACACACACACACACACACACACACACACACACACACACACACACCCTGCCTTGCTCTGTGCCAGCCAGCAGTTCAGAGGTCTGCCCTTGGTTGAGTGACTCTCAGGCTCACATCCTTCAACCTGTCCACCCTATGGTCCAGGACTGTGGTACGGAGCGAGGCCAAAGTGTGAACACACCTGGACCTTGAGTTCCTGGCACGTGGACTGCAAAGAGCAGACATAGGGGCTCTGCATTCCTGGATAGAGCTCCGCCTGACTTCGGTCCTCTCCTCCTCTGTGCCTGGCCCAGCTCCACCAGCAGGTGGCAGCCTCTGGCCGTGTTCAGCCTTCCTGGCCCCGCCCACCCGCCTGTCCAGCTAGGCTCCTCCCCTCTCAGACAGAGCAGGTTTGCGAGGTGAAGGGGTGGAAGTGGTGGAATTCAGGGCCAGGTGGCCCTCTCCCTGGCCCACCAGTTCTCCAGTGCGGCGTCTTCTGACTTGCAGGGAGCCACACCATGACATTCTCCAGGTCCCCGCGCAGTGACAGGGCCTGGCTCACATGTAGGTGGTGCCACCTTCCAGCAGGATGGATGACCTTGGTTGGGCAGGTGCCTCCTTTCACTAAGCCTGTTTCAGTGGCTATGGAACCCCAGCACATGGGCTGACCCCAAAGATCAGTGTTTTTCCCAACCCAAGGGGTGCAAGTTCTGACAGGTGAGGTCAACAGAGGTGCAGAGCCCATCCTGGATAGATCTGAGGGGGCTCCATTCTCCCCTTGGCATGATTCACTTATTTCTGCCCCCAGAATCTGTTGGCCAGAGTGAAAGAGGATGCATATGGGTGACGGAGGGGGCACGCAGGCTGTGCCCTGGTAGAACATGTGTATTAGTTAGTGGATGGGACCTGCTTCTCTGAGGATGGACATGGAGTGTGGGCGTGCAGGAATTAGTGTGGGAGAGAACATGGGCTTTCTAAGGCTTGTGCATTTCTGGGATATGCACATCCAGGTATCAGTGGTGTGTCTGGACAAGTGTCTTTGAGGAGGGGAGAGAGAATGTATCTGAGATGGTCCCCAAATCTTCCTTGGACATATGAAGCAGGAGACAGCTACAGTAGCTTGCATCCCCAAGAGCGTGTGAGTGTATGGGTGTGTAGATGTGACCAGTGTGTGCTTGGACGTAACTAAGAGGGCCCGTGTTTCAGTGAGGAGTGACTGAATCTCAGTCCAGGAATGTGGGACATTGTGATACTCAAGGTGTGTGTGTGTGTGTGTGTGTGTGTGTGTGTGTGTGTGTGTGACAATGGTAAATCCAGCTTCCTTTGGGAAGGGCATAGGATGCTGTGCATTTTCTGGACTGAACAGCCTCCTTATTCTGTTCACATAGGAAGGACATGGTGGAGATTGGCACTCTGAGCAGCTCTAAGACAGGACAAGAAGGACCCTGGAAATAGACATGAGTGCCCAAGATCATCTGGGTCTCAGCCCAGGCACAGAAGCTCACAGGAGCCCCAGCCTCCACGCCTGCTGGGTTGGGAGCCTGGTACCCACCCTGAGACTCTTGCTCCGGGGATACCCACGGGCCAGTTGCGGGCCCTCTCTGACTTCTGTGGCCGCCTTCCCGGGCTGGGCTAGAGAAGCATCTGAGTGGCTCAACTGAGTCCAGCTGGGAGGCTGGGAGAGTGGCCAGTCACCACAGGCACAGGAGTCAGCAGTCCTGCCATTCAATCCAAGCTCCTCCCTTGAGATGCCATCCTGGGACTTTACATCACTTGCCATGGTTCCAGTCCTACCGTCTATAAAATACAGTCAGGGGACCCACCTTGGTGTTTGACTGTTAAGACTGAACAAAATAGAGGAACAGCAAGCCCAACGCTGGTTTACACACACACACAAATCCCCCAGCAGTCCTAGAAGGAAGCCTCTATTACTAGTCACTTGTCAAGAATGAAAACTGGGGGCTGGAGAGATGGCTTAGTGGTTAAGCACTTGCCTGTGAAGCCTAAGGACCCCAGTTCAAGGCTCGATTCTCCAGGACCCACGTTAGCCAGATGCACAAGGGGGCGCACACGTCTGGAGTTCGTTTGCAGTGGCTGGAGGCCCTGGCGTGCCCATTCTCTCTCTACCTATCTGCCTCTTTCTCTCTGTCTGTCTGTCACTCTCAAATACATAAATTAAAAAAAATTTTCAAAAAAAAAAAAGAATGGAAACTGAGGCCATGGCTCACCATGCTGTATCTGGCAACCCATGGCATCTGGATTGAGGTTGGGTCAGTGGGGTTCTCAGCACCTGCAAACCCATTGTATTAGCATTAATGCTGCTGCCCCTTGAGTGGCAATGGTTGCCCTTAAGCCTCTCGACTGATCCCTACCACAGTCAGTTCTCAAGTCTGTGGACACAAACTGAGACATTTATTCCAGAAATCTCTCAATGGAATGACCAGGCAGCATGCAGAGGGGGAACCAGTCCATGGGGCACAAGTCCCTCCCACAGGCAGCTAAGGCCACAGCACCCCCACTTCACAGAGGGGAGCAGAGGAGAGGAGTCTGGGACCCCACCACAGGGAGTGGAGGACTTGGAGCTTGGAGATGACGCCCCAGCTTAGGCTGAGGGGAAGATGAGGAAACCACTGAAGATACTGTCGGCCTCGGGGCCCTGGTAAATGCGGCCTTTCGTGGGGTCCTTCTCTATCCACACCTGGTCTCCGTGTCGCAGCTGGAGCACTGTACCCCCTGACACCACCTGGAAGAGCCCCTTGCTGTTATTGTCACAAAAGCCCACAGAGTGCTGGGTCTGGCCCCTGGATGAGGACAGGATGGACAGACAGATGTCCCACTTGGAGACCACCTGGAAGGTGAAGTAGTAGTAGCCAGGCACAGTGCAGATGAAGCGGCCTGAGTGGTTCTGGTATGGGCCTTCCTGATTGGTGATGACCGTGTCAAAGATGACCACGTTGCCACCCATCGGTGGGTTCCGCCGGATGGCTGAGAAGGCCGGCCGGGGCTGGTCCTTGATGTTGCCGGGGTTACCCTTCACACCTTTCAGTCCTTGCATGCCCGGGTCCCCCAGGGGGCCGCTAGGCCCTGGGAAGCCCACGTTGCCAGGGTGTCCAGGGGGGCCAGGTTCCCCCTCATCTCCCTTAAGGCCTTGAATGCCTGTCCGGATGCCAGGAGCTCCTGTGTGGAAAAAGACCAGATGGAGATCCTGGGCCTGTCATTCCTCAGGTAGAAGGTTAGGACTTCAGAGGCCTGTAACCTGAAGGGCAGAAAAACGCCCGGCCCTTTAAGACACTGGTTGATTGGCTGCGTGCCTTTGGGCAAAGGTCTCAAGCTCTCTGAGCCTCTGATTCATCTGCAAAATGGAGAGAAGTGGACGTTGAGATGTGGGAGAGCTCAGGACCTGGGAAACGTAGACGCTGTAACTGCTCTGTTGAGCTATGCTATTGTCCCCTTCAGATTTGGAACTTCAGGGGGACACTTGGGTGGAAATTGGTATAAGTGCCTATGTGAGTCCTTCTGGCCTGCTGGGGACAGTGAGGCTCAGAGAATGACACAAGTCTTTCTTTCCCATTTAGGTTGGGAGCTCTCTTTACTTCACACCAATATGATGACGCCTGAAACTTAATGGACTTGGTGGGGGGCAGGGAGTCAGGGACAGGGTTGAGGTGCTGGAAGGATCAACTATTTCAATTCGCTGACCCCTCTCTGCCTGCTATGCAGGGTGTTGGCTTCATTTGATAAATGAGGAAACTAAGGCTCAGAGAGAGTTGGCAACCAGCTTGAGGTCACCCAGAAAGGCAATAGCTCCTCAGCCTAAACTGTGATTGTGTCATTCTGAACGGTGCCCAGGACCTGGGTACCACAAGAGGCTGACTCTGCAGGAGAGCAGGAGGAGGAGAGGAAAGACACAGAGCGGCAAGAAGAGACACATGGAGAAGTCAAGACCTGGAGATAAGGCCCCAGAAAAAGCCAGGTCCTCAGCCCACAGGATGAAGTGAGCACTGGGGTACCTATGAGGACTCCTGCTTCCCTTGGCCACCCGCAAGGAAGCTAAGGGACATGGGGGAAGGTGCTTACCTGGCTCGCCTTGCTCTCCCTTGAGGCCCGGCCTCCCCAGTCGTCCAGGTTTTCCTGCAACCCCATCCTTCCCGTTGGGTGCTCGACATACTTCCTCTGTCATTGAGGAGCCCAGGGACATGGCCAGCATACAGGCCACCAGACACCCCCAGGGGGCATTCATGGTGTAGCTGTGGACACACCTAGGACTTGGGCAGGATGGGCACTCAGAATCATATGTCTGTCCACACAGGAATCTCACACTCAAGGACTCATGCGTGCATGTCCCTCCACCAGTACATACACATAGGATGTTGGTGTCTGCCCACAAATACATGTGTGCCCCAAGTGCCTATGGTCACAGCTAGGCCCTAACCCTAGCTCTAGCCCCAATCTAACCCCGAGCCCTAGACCTAACCCAAACCTTAGCCCTAACCGTAATTCTTTACTTAGCCCTAATCCAAACCCTAGCCCCCACACCTAGCCCTAAGTCTAACTCTAACCCTCGCCTGGTTCCCGTCCTAACACTAACCTTGACCTTAGCTTCAGCCCTGACCCGAGCTCTGGTCTAAACACAAACACTAACCCTATCTTAAACCCTAGCCTAACCCATGGCCTGCTCACCTGCACAGCAGGTGTGAGCTTCTGGACCCACATGAATGCTCACATACATCTACATGAATACTCACATAGATCTGCCCTCTCCCTGGACACACGTGAATACTCACATAGATCTTCCCCTCTCTCTGGACACACATGAATACTCACATAGATCTGCCCCTCTCTCTGGACACACATGAATACTCACATAGATCTGCCCCTCTCTCTGGACACACATGAATACTCACATAGATCTTCCCCTCTCCCTGGACACACATGAATATTCACATAGATCTGCCCCTCTCTCTGGACACACATGAATACTCACATAGATCGGCCCCTCTCTCTGGACACACATGAATACTCACATAGATCTGCCCTCTCCCTGGACACATATGAATACTCACATAGATCTGCCCCTCTCCCTGGACACACATGAATACTCACATAGATCTTCCCCTCTCCCTGGACACACATGAATACTCACATAGATCTGCCCCTCTCCCTGGACACACATGAATACTCACATAGATCGGCCCCTCTCTCTGGACACACATGAATACTCACATAGATCTGCCCCTCTCCCTGGACACACATGAATACTCACATAGATCTGCCCCTCTCCCTGGACACACATGAATACTCACATAGATCTGTCCCTCTCCCTGGACACACATGAATACTCACATAGATCTGCCCCTCTCCCTGGACACACATGGATACTCACATAGATCTACCCCTCTCCCTGGACACACATGAACACCCACACAGATCTACCCCCTCCCTAGATGCACACACTTACACACTCCCATGGATGATCAAGTTCATTAAACAAATATTTATCGAGCGCCTGCTTTGTGTTGAATTCCTAACTCTAGTCCAGATGGTGGAGCTGTGCACACACCTTCACAAACATCTGCCCACCCTCCTATAGGCGTGGGCCCTTTCAGCATCCACTGGGGGATGGACAGCTGGCCATTCCCTTAGCCCCCTCCTCTGCATCCCACTTCTGGGCTCTGGTTCCCTTAGCGTCTTCTATGCTTTGGGTCTTTTGGGAGCCAGGGCCCAGAACTGCGGTTAAAACTATACCTGAACTCTGGCCTGAGAGTAGACAGGGTTCTACCATCTCCCACTCTGGGTCCTGGATCAGAGTCCCCCACCCAATCTATCTTTCCACTGAACTGACAAATAGTGTTTTACTTCCTTCTCTGCCTCAGTGGTTCTGCCCCTGCCAGCTGCTCTGAACCCCAGCACCACCCCCCTTCTGGCCTGGCCTCACCTGCCTTGGGTGGTCAGCTCCGACTGTAGGCTCCTTTGCAGAATCACTGTTGGATGCCCAACAGAGATGTGGCCAAGTTGCCACCAAGTTTCACATCCCTTCCCACTTCCCCTTCTCAGGACCTGCCCCTTGCGCTTCCCTTGGCCAGAAAAGCTTTCAGCAGACCTCAGCAAGACTGGACAGGGGACATTTACAGCTGTGAGGGTGGGGTGCTGGGAACAGGCTGGGGCCTGAGGGACCCAGAGTCACGAAGAGCATCAGGCGGAAGCAATCTCTTTTAAGATACGAAACTGGAAGAGGTTTTTCCTGATTAGGGAAGCAGCATGGGTTTACTGCCAACAGCTTGTAACACACCGTGAAGAAAGAACTGGCCACGAGCAGGAGAAAACCGCACTGCCATCATCCTGAAACTCGTCACCGCCTTCCCGTCTGCCTTCACGGTTACCGGACCTTCCTGCTCTGGGCTTCCTGATCCATGAACGGGGAACACATCCTACCTCACTGTGCTAAGTGACACTTGTAGGACCCAGCTGCAGAACTCTGGCACCTGGTGAACACTTGTTCAATCACCAACTTTTGTCAGCACCCTTTCTTTCATTCTTTCTTTCTTTCTCTCTTTTTTCCTTCCTTCCTTCCTTTCTTTCATTCTTCTTTCTTCTTTCTTCCTTTCTTTCTTCCCCCCCCCCTTTTTTTTTTTTTTTTAGACAGGGTCTCAGGCTGGCCTCCAACTTTCTGTGTAGCTGAGGAAGGCCTTGAACTCCTGAAACTCCTGTCTCCATCTGCCAGGTTCTAGAATTACTTGGATGTATGAGGAGATTGCATCCAGGGATTTTGTCAACATTTTTTTTTTTTAAATAGTGCCAGGCATGGTGGCGCACACCTTTAATCCCAGCACTTGGGAGGCAGAGGTAGGAGGATTGCTGTGAGTTCGAGGCTACCCTCAGACTCCATAGTGAATTCCAGGTCAGCCTGGGCTAGAGTGAGGCCCTACCTCAAAATAAATAAATAAATAAATACAACAAATAAACAAAAAACAGTGACAAGGCTGAGGTGTGGCTCATTAGAATACTTGCTAAGCATGTACAAGGCCTTGGGTTTGATCCCCAGCACTATAAAAATAAATAGACACACACCATATACTTATTTGTAGTTGTTTCAAAAAAAAAATTTACCCTAAAAAAGGAAAAATTCCTTGCACTGGGCATGGTGGTGCATGGCTGTAATCCCAGTATTTGGGAAGCAGAGCTAGGAGGATCAGAAGAGGAATGCAAGACGATCCTTAGCTACATAGCAGACTTGGAGGCCACCCTGGTCTACACAAGACCCTGTCAGAAACAAGGCTGCACCCCGGCCATCTAGAGGTAATTGCTGCTGATGTTCACACGGAGCGCAGAGCCTTGCTTCTCCTCAGTGATGGGCTGCTCACTACCTGTCAGCACAGCGCACTTCAGTGACTCCTGAGTGACTCTGCTCGCTCAGTCCAGAGTCCAGTGTGCTCACGCCCGGGGTGACCATTTTCTTCTTGCCATGGTTGCTTATTTTTGCCTGAGTGGGGAGGAGAGGAGAGAGAAGGCAAATGTCTAGGTGGCACATGAAGCCAATCTGGAGGCAGCTCTTTCCTTCTTTCAGGCTTCCTTTTCCACTTGCAATCTTTGGTGGCATTTGACATATGTTCATCAAATGTCAAGGCATGGCTTTAGTTGACAGGAGCCAGAACTGGCCCTGCCCACCTCTGCCCCCATTGTGCTCAGAACTCAGGAAGTTAGCGGGGCTGGGATCTCAGGTCTGCCACATTCTTGCAGAGTGACTTTGAACTCTGGACTTGTCTCCTTATCTGTAAAATGGGGGTGACACAGCCTTCTCCCTGGACTGCTGGGGGATTATATGAATTTGCAGGGATGTTTAAACCATCAAACACCATGCTGAAGTAAGTCACCACTATGAACAACACCTGCGTCACCTTAGGGAAGTTACCTAGCCTCTCTGAGCCGGCCTTTGTCCATGCACCTGGATGAGAGAGTGGGTGGGAGCAGGCTGCCTCAAACGGCCTTTAACATCCCTTTCAGACTCACGTCAGCCTCACTTCCCTGAAAGAGAAGTCAAATAGAAGTCACGCTGAAACCTACGAGGTCAGCCCGCTGTCCCGTCTTACTAACAAGGACCGGAGATAGAAGGTCACACAGAGAGGAGGCAGGCTCCACATGACACTGAAAAACCTTCTCAGTGTCATTTCAAATATGAAATATACAATCCTTATAGCAATATCTATAGAATAAGAACTTGTCAACTTCTGTGGACAATGAAGGACAAGCAGGACAACAAAGCCAGTTCAGTGAGGATTATAAAAAAAAAATTCACATAAAGCAGGCCACGGTGAATCACGCCTATAATTCCAGCACTTGGGAAGTTGAAGTATGAGGATTACCATGAATTTGAAGCTAGTCTGGCTACAAAGTGAGTTTCAGGTCAGTCTAGACTAGAATGAGACCCTGTCTCAAGCTTAAAAAAAATGGGCTGGAGAGATGGCTTAGTGGTTAAGGCAATTGCCTGCAAAGCCTAAGGTCCCAGGTTCGACTCCCCAGATCCCATGCAAAGCCAGATGCACAAGGTGATGCAAGTGCAAGGTTGTACATGTGCACAAGGTGACATACATGTTTGTAGTTCAATTACAGTAGCTGGAGACCCTGGCATGCTGAATTCTCTCTCTCCCTCTCTCATAAAAAAGGGAAAAAAAAGAAATTACAATGAAAATAAATTTATAAACCAAAATAAATTGATTAATTCACATATATCTGTATATGACCAAACAGAAGATAGGGAGTGTATTTTAAAAAAATGATAAGGGGCTGGAAAGATGGCTCAGCAGTTAAGGTACTTGCTTACAAAGCCTAATGACCTGGGTCCGATTCCCCAGTAAACATGTAAAGCCAGATGCACAAAATGGTGTATGCATCTGGAGTTTGCTTGCAGTGGCTAGAGGCCCTAGGGCACCCATTTTTTTTCTGTCTCTCTCTCTCTCTCTCTCTCTCTCTGTGCTGGGCATGGTAGCACATACCTTTAATCCTAGTACTTGGGAGGCTGAGGTAGGAGCATCTCTGTGAGTTTGAGGCCAGTCTAAGACTACATAGTGAATTCCAGGTCAGCCTGGTCCAGAGTGAGACCCTACCTCAACCCCCATCCCGCTAAAAGCAATAAGATAAATACTGGTAGATTGATATGTTAGGGTTACAGATATGGCTCAGTGGTTAATAGCACTTTCTATTAATCATGAGGGCTTGAGGAGGCCCGAGAGATGGCTTGGGTTGAGTGCCAGGACACACATAAACAGCTGGGCATGGCCGCACACAGCTGTAACCGCAGTCCCATGTAGAACAAAGACCAGAGCTTTGCTGAAGCTCATTGAAAAAGAATGCAGCACATCAGTAAGCTTTGGGGTGGGGTTAGTAAGAGACTCCAGCTCCAGTGAGAGCAGTAGGAAGATGGAGCGGACACCTGATGCTTCAATCCGGCTGCCCCGGACAAGTACACCATGCCGCAGGTGAGTGTACGGGCACTGCACGGGCACACACACATACTGTACAACACATTGTATATGCACATACACACACAAACACACACACACACGCATGCACACATTTTAAAAATTGCTATGTTTTATAGGCTAATGTTAGAGTCATGGTCTCTATTAGAATGAGATCATTTGTCACTTTTTTGGTTTTGGTTTTTTTGCAGCAGGGTTTTATTATAGCCCAGGCTGGCCTCAAACTCACAGAGATTCTTCAACCTTAGACTCCCAACTGTTAGGATTAAAGGTGTGAGCTTCTACAGCCCACCATTTGTTACCTTTAAGAAATTTTATTTTTAAGCCGGGCATGGTGGCGCACGCCTTTAATCCCAGCACTCAGGAGGCAGAGAAGAGGATCGCCATGAGTTCAAGGCCACCTGAGACTACATAGTGAATTCCAGGTCAGCCTGAGCCAGAGTGAGACCCTACCTTGGAAAAAAAATTTTTTTTCCCATTTTTATATTTTATTTATTTATTAGAGAGAGAGAGAGACAGCAAGAGAGAGAATGGGTGCTCCAGGGCCTCTAGCCACTGAAAACTTCAGATGCATGTGTCACCTTATGCATCTGGCTTACATGAGTACTAGGAATTGAGTCTGAGTCCCTAGGCTTCACAGGCAAGCACCTTAACCACTAAGCCATCTCTCCAGCCCCCCAATTTTATTTTTTTAAATATTTATTTATTTATTTGAAAGAGAGAGAGAGAGGCATACAGACAAGAGAGAGAGAATGGACGCACCAGGACCTCCAGCCACTGAAAATGAACTCCAGACACATGCGCCACCTTGTGCATCTGGCTTATGTGGGTCCTGGACAATTGAACCAAGATCCTTTGTAAGCCATCTATCTCCCAGCCCCCAAATTTTATTTTTAAATAAATGAAATAAATACACATGTATGTATTTGTGCACACCAGGGCCTCTTGCTGCTGCAAACCAACAACAGACAATTGTATCACTTTTTACGTCTGGCTTACATGAATGACTGGGAATTGAACACAGGCTGGCAGACTTTGCAAGTAAGCACGTTCAATCACTGAGTCATCTCCCCAGCCCAGGAAAGAGATCATGTGTATCGGTATGAGACAAGAGCAGTCTGCAACTTGTCAGCTTTCTACCAGTACTCAGCTTCTGCAGAGGGCTTGTACTCTGATCATTAGCAAGTAGTCAAGCAAAGTGGCCTTCCCCAGAGTGCCAGGTGACCCTTGGGACTCCTTAGACACAGCTCCAACTTGACTTTGAAAGGACACAGTTGTCTGTCTGCCTTATTTCCAAGTGCTGCGTGCTTTTACTTATCGGGCTGTTGCAGGCGTCCACACACTCCCCGGGCAGTTGAAGCTCCCATAGGAATGCACCCAGCATTAGGATAAAAACTAAGTGGAGGCTGGAGAGATGGCTTAGTGGTTAAGCACTTGCCTGTGAAGCCTAAGTACCCTGGTTTGAGGCTTAATTCCCCAGGATCCACGTAAACCAGATGCACAAGGGAGCACATGCATCTGGAGTTCATTTGCAGTGGCTAGAGGCCCTGGCGCGCCCATTCTCTCTCTCTCTGGCTCTTTCTCTGTCTGATGCTCTCAAATAAATAAAAATAATAAACAAAAAAAATTTTAGGGGCTGGAGAGATGGCTTAGTGGTTAAGCACTTGCCTGTGACACCTAAGGACACCGGTTCAAGGCTCGATTCCCCAGGACCCACGTTAGCCAGACGTGCAAGGGGGCGCACGCGTCTGGAGTTCGTTTGCAGTGGCTGGAGGCCCTGGCGCACCCATTCTCTCTCTCTATCTATCTGCCTTTCTTTCTCTGTCTGTTGCTCTCAGATAAATAAATAAATTTTTTTTAAAAAAAATTAAAGAGTAAGTGGGTCTGTGAGGCCCAGGGATGGGGTCAGGGACATTTCTTCTTGTTTCCAGACTCCAGGAGAGAGACAGGAGATGGAGGGACAAGGGGAAAGCCCTGAAGTAATGTTCACAGAGTCATGATGCATGAGTTCCAGGCTCAGCGCAGAGTCACGGGTCTAAGGATGAACACACGTAGGGCCTCTTACATGCCAGGTGAGTTCTCTAGCCCTGAGCGATATCCTCAACCCCATTTCCTGCTCTTTATTTTTTTTAACATGTTATTTTGAAACAAAGTTTTACTAAGACGCCCAGGTTAGCCTTGAACCCACTCTGTAGCCCAAGTGGGTCTTGAACTTAAAATCCTCCTGCCTTTGCCTCCTTGAGTAGCTGGATTTCAGGCCTGCACCACTAGACCTGGTGACCATTGTTTTTTCAATTGTTCTTTCTGGTAAAGTCACATGTATCCACCAAGGTTAAGTTCCACAGTCAGTGTGTTAGGTGAACATGGTTTTATGGTCAGTGTTTCTTATTTTTTTAATATTTTACTTATGTATTTATTTATTTGAGACAGAGAGAGGGAGAAGAGGAGGCAGATAGAGAAGGGGTACACCAGGGCCTACAGACACTGCAAACGAACTCCAGATGCATGTGTCACCTTGTATGTTTGGCTTACATGGGTACTGGCAAGCTGAGCCTGGGTCCTTAGGTTTCACAGGTAAATGCCAAAACCACTAAGCCATCTCTCTGGCCCAGTGTTTTTCTTTTTTTATCTTAAATTTTATTTATTTGCTTGCGAGCAGAGTGAGATAAAGAGAAGAGAGATAGAGAGAATGGGTGCACCAGGGCCTCTAGCCACTGCAAACAAATTCCAGATGCATGCGCCACTGTGCATCTGGCTTTACATGAGTACTGAGGAATCGAACCTGGGTCATTAGGCTTTGCCTGCAAAGCCTACTTTATTTTCTTTACTTAGAGCCTTTTGCTAAACCCAGAGCTCACCTGATTCAGCTAGATAAGCTAGCCAGCAAGTCCATGGATTCTTCTGTCTCCTCTTCCCCACTGCTGGGGTTATAGGTGCGTGCCACCACACTTTATTCTCTTTC
Source organism: Jaculus jaculus (assembly GCF_020740685.1). Classification (NCBI taxonomy): domain Eukaryota; kingdom Metazoa; phylum Chordata; class Mammalia; order Rodentia; family Dipodidae; genus Jaculus; species Jaculus jaculus. Next base: position 55,318,727 of record NC_059106.1, on the reverse strand, counting down.
TCTCTCTCGTATGCATGGGTCTTCTGTGCACGCTTTTTGCCTTCCTTTGGACAGGCAGTATGGGAAGCAGCTGGGCTCAAGCCTCTGTCCCTTGGATGTATCAGGGACTTTACCTAGAAACCCGGGGTGATTGACAGGTGCCAAGCTCTCTGAGGGCCCCTGAGTCATGTAGCTGAAGATCCCTCTTTGTTCCCCCACCTGGCCTGAGGGAAAGACTGGGAAAAGAAATGAAAAAAGAAAAAGGGGAAAAAAAAAAAAACCACAGCTGGGGAGATGGCTCAGTGGTTAAAGGCATTTGGTTGCAAAGTCTGGCTCAGGTTCAAGTTCCCAGTACTTACATAAAGCCAGATGCATAAAGTGGCTCATGTGTCTGGAGTTTGTTTGTAGTGGCAAGAGGCCCTGGTACGCCTATTCTTTCTCACTCTCTCTCCCCCCCAAAATAAATAAATGAATAAAAATATTAAAATGAGACAAAACAACCAGGCGTGGTGGTGCATACCTTTAATCCCAAGAGATAGGAGGATCACACTGAGGCCACCCTGAGACTACATAGTGAATTCCAGGTCAGCCTGCTCTAGACGAAGATCCTACCTGGAAAAAACAAAAAGAGAGAGAGAGAGGGAGAGAGAGAGGGAGAACAAGGCAAAAGTGATGTTTTTAGGGGAGTCTGAAGAAACAGAAAGAAATAAGACCCCAGACCTTCCCTTGGGCATCCTGGATGCCTGCAAGGACAGTGACCAAGCCCAGGAGGGAGCTGGTGAGCCTGGAGGAGTGCCAGCAGCTGCAGGCAGCTGTAAGCCACCCAGCTGGGCACGGGGCTGAGGCAGGTGAGACGTGAAAGAGCAGGAAGGTTAGGGGAGAGCCTGGAGAACTGGCGGAGCTGGCCGAGGGAGCCAGCTGGGAGGCGCTCCTGCAGCTGGGGAGGGCTGAGTGTGGGGCCTGATGACTGCTGGGACCCCACAGCCTGGGAACATGGCGTCTGGATGGCTGCGATGATGCCAGTTCCCAAGAAGTTCTTTGTAGGCACAGGGGCCCCAGAAAAGCTGCCAAGGGAAGCCCTGGTCCAGAGCCTGCAACCCCACTGATTCCTTTTGGAATGCTAAGCCTCCCCTCTCCTGCTAGCAGCTCCCTGTCTAACACTTTCCTGCCTTCAGATCTCATCACTGTCTCATTTCCCCAAAGCCAGACACATGCCCAGGGTCACCGGGCATGCTGGGGCAGAGCTGGCTTTTGAGATGCAGTATCTTGCTCTCATTTTCACCCCCCCACCACCACCACCAAGAGCTGTTCTGGAATTTGGGCTAATGACAGCTGCTTCTGCCCACTTCCTCCCTCCTCTCCCCAGCCCTCTGCTGATTACAAATAAACACCCGGTCTACGTGGGAGAGTAATTAACTCTCCGATGTGGGGAGAACTAATCAGCCTGGAGTTTGCTGCAGGTGGGAAAAGGGAAGGCTTTTCCTAAGTAGTATGCAAATGAGCCATAGTATGCAAATGAGCCCCTCACTGCTCCTGGGAAGGCTGTCAGAGTCTGGCTAGCGCAGAGCTGGGCAATGGGCGGTGGGGTGGGGAGCTTATCCTCCAGGTGGGGGCGAGGGTCAGAGCAGAAGGGGTGAGGCCTTAGGGTCCTAAACATACCTGTTGACCTTGTGTAGAGTGCAGGGAGGCAGAGGGAGAAACAGCCTCTGAGTTGGAATGCCAACTGATCACCTAGGTGACCTTGAATTCAAGTCATCTTCCCTAGCCTTGGTTGATGACAATGCCCGTGGGCCAGGCTGTGCTAAGAGCTGGGGAGGGAGTCTGGCACTTAGCATGGGTTCAGGAGATAAGAACTCACTAGCAGCCATAGTCCACAGGTTGCTGAGACAAAGCCCCACCTTGGGACTGTGTTCTAAGGCTCCCTGGTGGAGATTTGACTGCCAACTCCACCCCAACATACTCCTGGCTGGTCTCCAGTTAGGAGAAGGAGGCTTCCAGGGCACGTATTTAAGGAGGCACTGACTCTAAGGTTAGTGTGAGTGCAGAATCACCCTGGCAGCGGATACACACCTCCTTAAAGCCCAGTGACCTTTCCAGGCACAGTGAAAGATGCTAGCTAGCTAGAGGTGACCTGGCTCCTGAGGCTTGCTGGCTTGCCCTGCTGGAAGCCATTGGGGTGGGGGAAAGGATAGGCATTGCCCTTCTTCTGGGCAGTGATAGGCAAAGGGCCAGGGGCATGAGAGAGTTTTGTGGGATAATGGGAATATTTGACATTTTAGCTGGCATGTCAGTTATAAGAGTGCATATATTTGTCAAAATCCGTCCAGTGGTTTCTTTATGTGCTGCACATTTCACTATCCTAAGGCATAATTGAAAAGAAAATTGGGGCTGGGGGTGTATCTTAGTGGGCAGAGTGCTTGCTTAGTATGCACAAAGCCCTGGGTTCCATCCCCAGTGCTGCATAAACCAGGCATGGTACCATGCACCTCCAATCCCAGCCCTTACAGGAGGATCAAGGTTATCCTTGGGTACATAGTGAGTTCAAGGTCAAAATGAAATAATAAAATATATTTAATTAATTAAAATTAATTGTCTTGGGCTGGAGAGATGGCGTAGTGGTTAAGCGCTTGCCTGTGAAGTCTAAGGACCCCAGTTCGAGGCTCGACTCTCCAGGACCCACATTAGCCAGATGCACAAGGCGACACACGAGTCTGGAGTTCATTTGCAGTGGCTGGAAGCCCTGGCGCGCCCATTCTCTCCCTCTCTCTCTTTCTCGCTGTGTCTGTAGCTCTCAAATAAATAAAATAAACAAAAAATTAAAGTAATTATCTTCTAGGGACAAATCACACACTAGTGTGATAATGGTGTCCAAAGTGGTCATCCAACTTCCACTTCCATGCCTCACATGTTGGGGACTCGCTGCCTGTGGAGCCAAGCCGCCACATCTTTGACCATGGAACTGGGATTCGAACTCACTCTTCCAACCGGTTGGCCTCTACTTTTCAGGCTCTCCCAGGATCGTGTTTGCTTAGCAACAGCCACAAGAAAGATGAGGTGGGAAATGGGAGGTGTCTGTCACAAGCAGGCTAGAGACACCGAGCCTTGCTTCTATCCCGCTTATTGGGAGATACAGGAGGTTGGCATGCTGCGGCCCATCCCTGCAGGGTGAAGGCCAAGGCCAGTGCCACACTTGGGCAGGTAGAAGTCGTCCAGTGCGCGCTCTCTCTCTCTCTCTCTCACTCGCTCGCTCGCTTGCTCCCTCCCTCTGCTGGTGAGGCCCAGGAGTCCTCCTTTGGCCACAGGTGGAGCCTACCTTGCAAGTGGCCTGTGTCCTGATGGAAGGTTCCCATGGAGGGCAAGTGTTTCGCTAAGTCATCTGGACTCAGAACTGACTTTGCAGGGGTGATGAGCAAACCTTTGTGGCGCTAAGCCACCGAGGCACTGTTCTTACTGCATGGGACTTGGTTTATCTTGACTAGTACAGCACTGGGCGGCACCATACAGAAGAGTCATTACAGTATGGTCTTTAATCTGGACCATCCCCTGCCTTTACATTCAGGGCTGTCAGTGGCTATACCCACATAGAACCTGTAGGGGGCACCATCGCGCAAGCTACCCAGCTGAGCTGTCCAGGGTCCTGTCACGGCTCCGTCCTCTTCCCCTGCCTGTGCCATCCAAATTCTTGATAATAGTGGCACACGCCTTTAATCCCAGTGCTCGGGAGGCGGAGGTAAGAAGGATCATCATGAGTTCAAGGCCACTCAGACTACATAGTTCATTCCAGGTCAGCCTGAGATAGGGTGAGGCCCTCGGAACCCCCCCAAAATATGTGTGTGTAAATGTATATATATATATATATAATATATACACATATATTATATTTTATATATATATATATATATATACATACACACACACATACACACACACACACATGGTCACCTCCGGAGAGCTTACATTCTTCCATGGGAGGCAGACACAGAAATACCTACTGAACTGGGCAGATCATGCACATTAAAGTCACCCAGCAACCAGACTGGGTGAGACCAGCATCAGCCCAGGGCAGGTATCCTGGGAGCTGTCTCAGGGGAGGAGGGCAGAGGCGGAGAGGCAACTGCCTTCTTGACACTCATAGGCTTCGCTGGTGAGCAATGAGGCTGCCTAGGGACAGCGATGTGCCAAAGACTTGACCTGAAGGCTGGACCACACCACAGCCTCACTCCACAGTGCTGTTTGGAGTCAGGAGGCGTGTCATCAGGCCTGAATCTCATCTGCCTCTTCCAGCCTCTCTGTCCCCACTCTTGTGATTTCTCCAACATCAGTCTGACCTTTGAGAGTTGCTATTTCTTCTTTTGTTGTGGCAAAATATATGTAACCTAGAGTTACCACTGAAACTATTTGCAGTATACAGTTTAGTGACGTTAAGGAGATTCACAGCTGGGCATGGCGGCACACACCTGTAATCTCAGCATTTGGGAGACAGATGCAGGAGAATCATGAGTTTGAGGTTGTTTGGGCTACATAGTGAGACCCTGGCCATAGAGGGAGGGAGGGAAGCAAAGGAGGGAGGAGAGCGAAGGAGAAGAGGAAGGGAGGGAGAGAGAGAGAGTGTGTGTGTGGGGGGGGAAACCCTTTCCGCATTGTCTGCTGAAACACTGCCTGTCCCCCAGCCCCTGGTGTTGGGATTCTACTTCCTGCCCATGAACCTGACTATTCCAGGGCCCTCTGGGTTATTCAGAGGACCACACTCTGTTTGTCTTCCCTGACTGGCTAGTTTCAGTTAGCATACTGTTCTCCAGCCTCCTCCACAGGGTGGCATACATCAGGACACCCTTGCTTTTACAGGGTAGATTACGCCAAGTCTTATCTATCCCCACAGCCACTAGAGGATATTTGGGCTGTGTCCTCCCTTTGGCTATTGTGACTAGAGCTGCCATAAACACAGGGGTACAGTATCCCCACTTTTGTGGGACCACCTTGGGGCCACTCCAAGAGCCTTGCCAAGATCCACAGGGCACAGATCTATGTGAAGAGGTGGCCACACCCAGCCTCCAGCCCATGGGCCTCCTGAAGCCCCTCAGCTCCATGCCTCCACTTTCTCAGTCCCTACCAACAAGCAAGCCCTCATTGATCCTGTAGTCCCCAGCCCTTTGCTCCTCCAGGCTCATGTCGAGTGAGCTGCCCATGGAGAGTGCTGCCCTGCCTCCCTGGGAAGCCTTCCCTTTCCCAAGGCCTCGGGAGCGTCCAAGCCTCTGTGTGTGCCTTATCTGGGTCTCTGATTACCTTAAACCTCAGCTGGCTGCAGCCGCCCCTCATTGTCCCACTCCTTCCAGTACTGTGCAGTCCCTTCAGGTAGTGGCTGAGGTTAGTATCTCTGGGAACAAGGCAGGATTAGAGCCTTCCTCTCCAGAAAGCCTCCAGCTTGTCACGGAAGCAATGGCTCAGGGGTAGCCTGCTCCCTCTGGCCTTTAGTGAGTGACTCATCTTGGGGTTTCCTTCAGTGGCCCCATCATGGGTGGCATGGACAGTTTGCCAGACTTCCAGTCCCACAGGGCCAGCAGGATGTGTGGCTTTGAGAAAAATCCCGATGCCCACCGGGTCCCTTGTGTCAGGAACATCACTTCCAGGTCACGGGCTACAGAAGGGATGTTGCTCACCACACCCTCAACATGTGCCAAGAGACTTAGAGAGAGCCGAGCCGGGACTTTACGGCACATGGCGACTAGTCTCACCTCTCTGAGTGTAGGCTTTTACTTCTGTAAAGTGGAAGGAACACACTGTTCAATCTGCAGGTCCTCAATAAGAGCAGGCAGCAAAAATCCTGTAGGTGCCCCCTGAGGTCCAGCCCAGGGTGCACAGTGGCCTCTGCCAGCAGAGGGGCTGGCTTCTCACGCCCTCTTTGCAGTGTGGCAGGGGTGGACACCTCCAGGCTTTCACTGAAGCCTCCAGCTTCCCCAGACACCTCTGTCTGCTCACATGATGTTGGCTCCCCGTCTTCGGTGGGGGCGGGGCAGGTCCTCCTTGGCAATGAGATGGTCGTGACTTGCGGCGCTCTCTCCCTCTGTGAGGGGCTAGCCGGGGGTGCGGCTGCAGAGTGCGCCCCTTTGGATCTCAGCGGGCAGGGCGAGGGGTTGTGGCGATGAGAGTTTAATACATTGAAAGGCACGGCTCTCTCCTGCTCTCATTCTGCGGTAATTAGCCACAGCCGCCGCGCTCCCTCTTAATTGTCTCCCTCACTCCAGACGGGAGGACATCAATAGGAAGCGGCCGCTGAGCACTGAAAGTCACAATTAATTAATTGTCGGGCATGTGTGTGTCTCCATCTCTTGTCACATCAAAGGGCCGGGGCGGCAGCTGCCCACGTCTCAGCAATGCGGGCCGGCTCAGCCCCCAGCCCCCAGGTGCACGTGACCACAAGCTCACATCTCCCTCCCACGGTGTGAAGCTCTAGAGTAGGGGCGTCCTGAGACCTCGGGCTCGGAGCCTCCTGTGACAGCCAGCGTCATCCCACTGCCCGTGCCCCGTGCCACCTCTGCCGTGTCATCTCTGAGCCCCGTCTCTCACCCTTCGTCCATCCAGCCTCCTCACCTCCTGCAACCTAACTGGCTTTTCTAGCTGGCACTGAAGAGGATGAATGGGGAGAGGAGAAACGGTGGTGGCCAGAATGCTCTACAGTGTGACGTGGGTGATGGTTTCATGGCATATGCCTTTGTGGAAAGCCATTTTGCTGAACTCATGAGATTAGTGTAAATGTCAAACACACACGCGCACACCAGGGTCCTCCCTGTTCAGTTAGTGAGTACTCATGAGGATGCATGAAGCATTCAGATGACAAACATCCCTCATCCAGTGAGTGACAAGCCCACCCACCCTTATACAGGTCACTCTTGATCCTAACTGTCCCGTTGGAGATACGTGGCACCATCTCTACCATACAGAAACAGGGGCACATGGGGGGCGGGGAGGGAGGAGGGTCCTGTATTGACCTGGGCTGGTGTGTGTCAGGCCAAGGGTCCTGACCCCACCTGAGCTGGTATGTGCCAGGCCAAGCTCCATGCTTTACCGTCCTTCTCTTCTCGAGGGAGGCTGGTGATGGTGGCATGTCTCCCGGAGGCTGGAGAGGGTCTCAGGTCACGTGGCAGGAAGGGAAGGATAGGCCAAGCCTGGAATCCAGGTGGTCTTGCTTCATGTTCCCTCTGAGGGGAGGGAGAAATGGATCCGGAGATGGGGTGTGGGAGTAAATCCAGGAACCCCCACAACCAGGTGTGAGCATAAAATAGATGCTCCTTAAAGACATAGGCATTGGGGTGCATGCACACCTATATGTGTACACACACATGTATTTGGACATAGATGTATACATCTGCATACATGCACACACACATCCTACCTATGCACACACTTCAGCATGGTCATTGCCAAGCATTTAGTCTTTCCATCTGAAGGGGGCAAAACCATCTGGTCCCATGTGCCTTGTGCCCACACACTGCCTGGCATACCCCAGGGGATCCCCAATCAGCTGGAGCCCTATAGTATTTCCTATCACAGAAGGCAGGCCTACCCTGGGCTCCTGGCACCTGACTGTGTCCAGTTTTCCCAGCCCTGAGAGTATAGCCTGGCTGTGGGAAGGGTCTGACCTCTGTCCCCAATTCCTACCCTGCATCTCCCTCACCCTGCAGCACATTGAGCCCCTTGGCGTTTGCTGGTTGACAAATATTGCAACAACCTCTTCTGATGGGGAGGCAGCTCCATCCTTTTGCCTGCCTCTTGCTGCCTCTCGGCGAGAACAGAGCTGTGGTCCAGCCTCCTGCTGGCGGCTGGTCGTCAGGGGAGGCCACCTCCATGCTCCCATTGCTGCTGCTGCCTGTCATGGGTGCCTTTGAAGTGGCGCCTGATTTTCCAGTCTGTCTGAAGTCTTTGGCTGTTTATGCAGCAGCTGGTCCAGTATGTCCCCCCACCGGGCCTTTTCATAACGGTGCCAGCCACTGGGGACACAAGGAGACAGCCACTGCGTCTCCAGGGGTTGGCGAGAGGAAGCTGTGATGCCATTTCTGTCTTCAGGGTCCTCTAGACTGAGTTTGCTTTTTGTGTGTGTGTGTGGTTTAAAAGGACAAAAAAGGAGTTTTTAAGAACCCCAATGTGCAATTCCACTTCAAAGAAAAAAAGAAGAAAGAAAGAAAAACCCAAAACAAGGGGCAAAGGTAAAACTCTTAAATGTTTTTGAATATCTACCTCTGAGGCAGCTATGTGGGAATCTTCCTAGGATGCTAATGGGCCATGTGACCTTGGGCAAGTCACCTCCCTTACTAATCATCTGGTTTTCCCCATGGAGGATGAGGGTTTCACCAGGTCTGCCCCACTCTACACCAGTGGATGGCCTTGTGGAATGTGCCACTATCCCCTCACCCAAGGCAGTGCCATTTTAGTAAGAAAATCTTCCACAGCCCAGGAAATCAGAGAGGGAAGAGGGCCACTGAGGGTCAGCCTCCCAGGATACTCCTGTCACACCTGGAGGCCAGGATCCTCGGTGATAAGGAGGTCGTAGTTCAGGATCAGAGAGGTTAAATGACTTGCCCAAGATCACATACTAAGAATCCATGGTAGAAACAGACTACTGAGCCTGTCCCTGGGCTGATAGGCCTGAGGCTTTTTTCCTCTTGCCTTCCCTGGCTGAAGGAGGAAGTTTCTAGAAAGCAAAGCCACCTGCATGGAACTTACATCTTTCCAGGGAGGCTCTTGAGAGTGAAGTCTTGGGCTGGAGAAATGGCTTAGTGGTTAAGAGCTTGCCTGTGAAGCCTAAGGACCCCTGTTCGAGACTCAATTCCCCAGGACCCACATAAGCCAGATGCACAAGGGGGCGCATGCATCTGGAGTTTGTTTGCAGTGGCTGGAGGCCCTGGTGCAGTCATTCTCTCTCTTTCTTTCTGTCTCTCTCTCTCTCTCTCTCTCTCTCTCTGTATGCCTCTTTCTGTCTGTCGCTCACAAATAAATAATAGGACAAAAAAAAAATTAAAGAGTGAAGTCTCATAGCCAGGTATGGTGGTGCACGCCTTTAATCCCAGCACTCAGAAGGCAGAGGTAGGAGGATCGTCATGAGTTCGAGGCAACCCTGAGACTACATACATAGTGAATTTCAGGTCAGCCTGAGCTAGAGTAAGACCCTACCCTGAAAAAAAAAAAAAAAAGGAAAGAAAGAAAGAAAAAGAAAAAAAAATAGTGAAGTCTCTGACTATCTTAACTGTGCAATGGGCGATTCCCTATGTCGAGTACCCGTGGAGTGTCTGCATAGTGTCTGGAGTCTGTGAGTTGCCAAGGACACTGGCAACTGCCTTTCAAAGCCTTCAGTGTGAGATGGGCCTGTCTGTTCTCTTCAACCCTTCGGAGGAGGGCACATGGACTGGTCTCTCAGGCCTGGCTGTCACATTGCCTCTCCTGCCACAATCCCTCCCACCAGAGCCGCTTTCTGGGAGAGACAGGCGGTGCCCGCCAGGCTGTTCACCCAGTGTCAACCTCGTGTCACTCAAAGGCCTCTACTGACACTGATGAGCTCTCGCCGGGAGGGGCACGGAGGCTGTCCAGAGCCTGCCCTAGATCTCCCTGGCCGGCCCTTTCTCAGTCTAGCTGTCACAGCTCTGGCTCTGGCCCCGGGAGGTGACCCTGCTGGTTGCTTGGGTCATGTGCCTGGCACTGGGGAACCTGTCAGTCCGGGCTGGTCTGGAGGCTGGCAGGCTGTGGGCAAGCTTTGCCTCAACAGGGTACAGCGGGTAGAAGGGGTGGGGCCTGGGGCGGAGTCAGGAGCACAGGTGCAAAATCGGCTGAGCTAGAATCGGATTCCCTCCCTTCCTTACCTGCCGGAGGCGCGGTGGGGGGGAGCCACTTCCCTTGAGGGGTGCTCCCCACCCACAAAGGGCAGTGGGCGTGGTAGGTACCTTCCCCACAGGGCTCTGGGGAAGCCTGAAGCAGTACCCTGGTGTGGAACTGGAGGTAGAAGCATGCCAAATGGGAGATGGTTGCCCTGTTGCGTGGGCATGGGATTCATTCATTCACACACACATTGTTTTTATTTTATTTTTTTAGAGAGAGAGAGAGAATTGGCCCACCAGGGTCTCAGCCACTGAACTCAAACCCCAGATGCTTGCCCCACCTAGTGGGCACGTGCCACCTCGTGCTTGCCTCGCCTCTGTGTGTCTGACTTACATGGGATCTGGAGAGTTGACCGTGGGTCCTTAGGCTTTGCAGGCAAGTGCCTTAACTGCTAAGCCATCTCTCCAGCCCTATTTTTGTTGTTGTTGTTGTTGTTTGAGATAGGGTCTTGCTCTAACGCAGTCTGATCTGAATTCCTTATGTAGTCTCAGGGTGGCCTCTAACTCACAGTGATCCTCCTACTTCAGCCTCGCGAATGCTGGGATTAAAGGCGTGCACCACCACGCCTAGCCTATTTTGAAGTCAGTTCCTGACTAGGAGTGGGAGCTTGGCATGTCTTCTCCAGCCCCAGGATCTCCAGACTGGAACTCCCTCCTTGAAATGAATGTTGGATCTGTGCGGCCTGACAACTGAAGACCAACAACCTTCACTCATTTGCTCATTGTCAGTCAGTCAGTCCATCAGTCCATCAGTCAGTCAGCAAACACTGGTGCACCATCGAGCATACGGCAATCCTCAGCTAGGCACAGGGCTTTCTTCAGTGAATGTGAAATGCATATCCTTTGTTCCTGGCACTGACAGCAAAACGATGAACTGATTTATTCAATGTTCAGAGACACCTAACACATGCCCCGTGCTGAGTGTCAAAGATTGAGAGCCTCCGTTGTGCCAAGCATTGTGGTGGGAATAGGGAACAGAGACTTGGAGGCTCCCTGCACACCCATTCCGAGCCAGGCACCAAGCTTGGAGAACTGCGGCTGGCGCTTTGTATGCGGATGTGAAATCCAGTATCTCCTGTGGCTAATGAATCACCAGGCTTCACAAGAGAAGCGAACAGACCCCTTGTCCATGAATTTGCTAATTGAGCTCCTCAAACTCAGACATTAACCTGCATTACCATAAAGACAGCGGAGAGCAGCGCACTCACTCTCTGCTCTGTGCTAATGGAGAAAATCAGTCGAAGAATAAAACTGAAATGGAATCATAAGACCTTATTTTCACCATTAATTTGAACCTTGTCTTCCCCAAATTCGTTTAGCTGAATCTTGCTCTCACAGTGAGGGGTTGGAATGGGGAAGCTGGAGCTGGTGAGAGAAGGAGACTCCGCCATGGAGGCTGGGGTGGGAGATTACAGGGTCACCAGGCTGCCTGCCCTGACTTGCTGGTCCCCACCTGGAGGGGTGACTTTGGGGACCACAAGGTCCATCTCCCACATGAGAGAAATGAGCAGAGAGCAAGGGGCAAGAAGGTGAGGAGAGAGGTGATATGCAGACAGAGGGGAGGACTTCCTGCTTGCCAGGTGGACAGACCAGATGAAAGATAAATGCACAGCCAGCCCAACCAATCAGAGGAGCCTTCACCCATAGCCAGCCTGACAGACGGATGTGAGGATGGAATACAGATGGACTGAAGGTGCCTCTGAGAGGACAGACAGACAGACCTGATGGGCATAGAGGAAGGCCAGCAGAGAGAGGACAGGAAACAGATGGACAGCCTGTGCTGACCACAAGCAGACTGACGGCCCAGTGACAACTGAGAAGCAGGTCGAGGGTGAGGCAGGCAGCGGTGTGTCTGGTGAGAGGCTGGGTGGACGGGCCGTCTGACAGGGGGTGGCGTGGAGGCTGCAGCTGGGGCAGAGGCTGAAGCAGAGCCCCCACCCCCAGATGCTCTTAGCGGGAGGGAAGGACCTGGCAGCTGCCATTGCATTGCGTGCCAAGCCCCTTGCGTGAGGGAGACTGGCGTGCGGGGTGCTCCCCTGGGTCTCAGGCCTCCTGGCCTCCTCCCCTCCCCGCTCAGCCTCAAAGCATCATCTGGCACGCAAGGCAGGGAGGCTGGAGTGCTCTGAGGCCGGGGGATGTGGGGTAGTGCCTGCAAGCCCTGTGGTCACCTGGACCCAGCTGTTAGCAGAAGCTCAAACCCAGCTCAAGGTCTCCGTCCCAGAGACTGTAGGGTCAGGAAGCTCTGAGGGAGCCTACTGGGCTGTGGCCCCATCTCCCGGCCAGCTTTGCCCCATCTGATCCTGGCTCCAAGTCTGTGCGGGAGATTCTATTATTTCCCTCACTTAGCAGAACAGATGGGCCTCAGAGATGGGAAAGCACAGGAGAGGTGGCACCTTTTTCCCTACAAGTGCCCTGAGGGTGTGGCTCCATCCCAGTGTACCCTGGCTGGGCTGTGAGCCTGCCACACCCAAGCTTTGCTTTTAAAAAAAAAAAAAAACCCACTGGGCTGGAGAAATGACTTAGCAGTTAAGGCACTTGCCTGGGAAACCTAAGGTCCCAGGTTCAATTCCCCAGGACTCATGTAAGCCAGATGCACAAGGTGGCACATGTGTTTGGAACTTGTTTCCAGTGGCTGGAGGCCTTGGCATGGTGTTCCCATTCTCTCTATCTTCCTCTCTCTCTCCTTTTCTTTCTATCTCTCTCAAATAAACTTTAAAAAGAAAAAAAAATTAAAAAGAAACCATTGTCCCTTGGGGTTGAGCCACATCACCCAGCTTTTAAGAGACTCAAACCTGGCTCTCAGCTGGTGGCACTCGCGAAGACAAACCCTTAATGGTTGGAGCTGTGGTCATCAGAACCTCTGTCCCTTACACGCCACTCCAACATGACAGGTGAGGAGGGTAGGGGTATCCTCTCAGGAGTGAATGGGGCATCACCTCCCACTACCTTGACTCCCAGCATCTCTTTTTGGTTTTTATTTTATTCATTATTGTATTTTTATGTGTGTGTGTGTGTGTGTGTGTGTGTGTGTGTGTATGTGCATGTATAACATGTTTATATGTGTGTCCATGTGTGTGAGTACAGGTGCACACACGTCATAGTGCACATGTGGAAGTCAGAGGACAATTTCACTCGGAGCTGTGTTTACCAGGCTGCCTAGCCCGGGGTTCTCCTCCCTCTGCCTCCCTTCTCCACACAGGCACACAGACACTGGCGCTGCAGCTGTTAGACTCTTTACACAGGCTCTGGGGAGCTGAAACTCAGGTACTCATACTTGGATGGCAAGTGCTTTATCTAGTGAGACCTAGCTCCAGTTTAAAAAAAGAACTTTAAAAAATATTATTTATTTACAAGCAGAAAGAGATGGAAGATAGACAGAAGGGGTACACCAGAGCCTCCAGCTGCTGCAAACAAACTCCAGATGCATGTGCCACTTTGTGCATCTGGCTTTACATGGATGCTGGGGAATTGAACCTTGGTCCTTAGGCTTTGCAGGTAAGTGCCTTAACGGCTAAGTCATCTCTCCAGTCCCTTAAAAAACTTTTATTGGCAATTTTCATTATTGTACATAACAAATTTTGATCCTAATCTCCTCTCTTTCATTTGCCTATATATATTTTTGTTTGTTTGTTTGTTTGAGGTAGGATCTCACTCTAGTCCAGGTTGACCTGGAAGTCACTATGTAGTCTCAAGGTGGCCTTGAACTCATGGTGATCCTCCTACCACTGCCTCCTGAGTGCTGGGATTAAAGGCGTGTGTCATCACTCCTGGCTCTTTCTTTTCTTTTCTTTTTTTTTTTCTTTTTTGAAAGAAGGCCTCATTCTGTAGCCCAGGCTGGCCTGAAACTCACTATGTAGCTCAGGCTGGCTTTAACTCACAGCAATTCTGTTGCCTCAACTCCCTTAGTTCTTGGATTACAGGCATGAGCCACCACTCTGGGCTTTTTTGTCTCTCGCTTTTCAGTTGGTGTCATTGGAATGCAAGACCAGGAAGACTACCATTCAAATTTGTGCAGTGGAGGGTGCAGTGGCAGAGGTTGTGGCAATGTTAGTTATGGAGTGTTGGCAAAGAGCAGGAGGGCTGAACTCCAGGCCTCCACACTCAGGGCTGGCCTGTGAGGTTGACGCTTCCCTCATCCCTGGATCCCTTGCTGAAGCAACATCGGAATTCACTGCAGGAGGCAGAGGGGAGCATTCTGTGGCCTGAGCTTCTTGTGCCATTTCAGAGGTGGGAGTTGGACTTTGGTGGGCCTCTGAGAACTGGGCTGGGCTGTGGGGAACATAGAGGGAGAAGGTGACAGCAGATGGTGGGGTGGGCTGAAGAGCCCTCAGAGCCAGCAGGCAGGTGGTCTAAGTGACTTACAGACAATGGCCGCCCCAGGCTGCTGCAAGTGGGAAACACTCCCAACCCTCATGAAAGAAACATCAGTGCTGAGCTTCAGGTCCCACACCCTGGGCTGGTGCCTCATCCATTTTCATTCATTTCTTCTTTAAAACTCAACCTAGGAAGGGATTAAGGGAGCTAGAGGAATCTGTGGTAGCTGGAACAGGGCCAGGATGCCTACGCCCAGCTTGGTACAGGGAGCCTTCATAGTGCTGAGCTAACAACATAGGTCTGGAATCTGGAATCAGATGCACAGGCTTAAATCCAGTCTGACTGCTTTCCAGCTTTGGGACCACAAATAAGTGGCTCGCCCTCTCTGAGCCTCAGCTTCCTCATCTGTCATACACAACCAATGACATCTCTGCCTGTGTGTGTGTGACCAGCACATGGTAGGTGTTCAGTATTTTCCACCCATTGTTCTTGGGTCTGGTCTGCTGTCATGAGGACTCTAGAAAAATTGGACATTTGGTTTTATGGTCTAGAAGCTCACCTGGGTGGGGCCGGGGGGGCCCTGGGGAAATGGCCAAGCTGTTAAAGGTATTTGCTTACAAAGTCTATCTGTCAGAATTTGTGTCCCCAGTACCCATGTAAGGCCAGAAACAAAAAGTGGCCCATGAATCTGGAGTTTGTAGCAGCAAGGGAGCCTGGTGCACTTGAACATTTGTGTGCATGCACACACATGCAAATAAATAAATACAAATATTTTGTTTATTTTTACTTATTTATTTGAAAGTGGCAGACAGAGAGAGAGAAAGAGGCAGATAGAGAGAGACAGAGAATGGGAGCAGCAGGGCCTCTAGCCACTGCAAACGAACTCCAGATGTGTGCACCCCGTTGTGCATCTGGCTAATGTGGGTCCTGGGGAATCAAGTCTGAAACTGGGGTCCTTAGGCTTCACAGGCAAGCGCTTAACCACTAAGCCATCTCTTCAGGCCAAATACAAATATTTTTTTTAAAACAAACAGGGAGCTAGAGAGATAGATTGGTGGCTTTCCTGAAAAGTCAAAGGACCCAGGTTCAATTCACCAGTACCTGTGTAAGCCAGATGCATAAGGTGGTTCATGCATCTGGAGTTTGTTTGCAGTGGCTGGCGACCCTGGCACGCCCATTCTCTCCCTCCATCCCTCTCTGTCTCTCTCTCAAATAAATAAATTTTAAAAAAATAAGGGCTGGAGAGATGGTTTAGCGTTTAAGACACTTGCCTGCAAAGCCTAAGGAACCAGGTTTGATTCTCCAGAACCTATGTAAACCAGATGCACAAGGTAGCACATGCATCTGGAGTTAATTTGCAGTGGCTGGAGGCCCTGACATGTCCATTTTCTATCTGCCTCTTTTTTCCCTCTGTTTCTCAAATAAATAAATTTAAAAAATAATAAAGAAGAAATGCATCTTTTTCTGAGACAAGGCAAACCCTCATGAGGATCCATAACTGTAAGAAAAGTGTTCTAATGGAGCTCAAATCTGTCTTCTCAGGGCATCCATTATCCAGTTCTGGGAAGAACTAGCCCAAGTTGTTTCTCCAGAACAGATTCAAGAGACCCACAGACAGAAGGATTGGAGCTGCTCCCACATTCTCACCTGGATTTATTAAATCTACGATCCCCTGTGCCAAGCCATGGCTTGCAGACCCCATTCCATTCTGATATCCTTACCCCTAGACACAGTCATCCTTTCTTTCTCTGAGAAAGGGCCTGGGCTGAATCAGACTCCCAGATCCCTGAGCCCCTGAAGCTCTGGAGAAGCTGCTCAGTCAACGAGGCCAGGGTCTGGGTATTCCAGGCCCATATTCAACATGGCATGAAAATCACCTCCCAGAACTATGCCTTTCTGCCTCAGTCCCTGGAGTTATCTCATATGCAATAATTTACAGTCTGCTAAATGCAAGAGACTGCCCTAACCCAGGCCCTGGAGATGGATGCCTGCAGGAATGGCTTCAGCACCAAGGACAGCGTCCAGCCTCTCAGGTCTAGCTTCAGCAGCTCTGGCGAGGCAAAGAACTGGTGACAGGATGATAGGCCAGGTTTCTGGCCACAGGATGGACGTGCTGAATAACTGTGCAACAATCGATTGAGTGTCTTGGTTTCAGCCAGGACAGCAAAAAAGCCTAGAGAATTAGCGGGTTGGGAGAAAAGCAATTTGGACTTGAAGTTGGAGACAAGAGCCTTCACTTGCCTGAGCCTCAGTTTCTTTATTTTTTATTTTTTATATTTTATTTGAGAGCGACAGACACAGAGAGAAAGACAGGAAGAGGGGGAGAGAGAGAATGGGCGCGCCAGGGCTTCCAGCCTCTGCAAACGAACTCCAGACGCATGCGCCCCCTTGTGCATCTGGCTAACATGGGACCTGGGGAACCTAGCCTCGAACCGGGGTCCTTAGGCTTCACAGGCAAGCACTTAACTGCTAAGCCATCTCTCCAGCCCAGCCTCAGTTTCTTTAGCTGTGATGTGGGAAGAATAAATTTAATGTTAAAGTGCACAGCGTGTAATCCTCTGGAGTCTTGGCTTTGCTTGAGCACAGAGCTGAGACTCTGGCCTTGGAGGGATGCTTGGGAGAAAGGCTGAATGGCTGTGTTAAGCACGACCCAGTGCACTGCTGACCTTCTGTGAATGGACACTCCCTGGGAAGATCCTTCCATAGGGCAAAGTGATTCCTGCTCTCAGCAGCTCAGTAGGCACATAGTTGTCCTGGAGAATTATGTTGGAGAAAGGGCATGCATGCATACATCTCCCCCCACACAACACACACATGCCTCCTTGAAGCACGAAGGTGGCTTTCTGGTTTATTTTGCATTTTTGGTATTCAGAGAGAAGCTTCTGTGATAATCTCCTCACTTTTAATGCTCATCACATTCCTCTTAAAGCCGCAGGATCCCCCCCCCCAACTCCATCTTTTATTCATCACCTTCCATCAGGCCCAACACGGGAGACATGGAAATACAAACCCTCCAAGGACTTCAGATCGCATGCCAGCCACTGACCCTTCCTGCATGCAGAAGGCGATGGGTCCTCGTGAGGCACCTTGGCAATGGGATGGGCTGAGAGAGGTCACCAGCCCACAGTCATGGTCACCACCTCAGTGGGGAATGAAACATGGAAGAAGGATGACAATGACTGTCCTGTGGGTGGGATTTCTTGGTCCCTTGCGCCTTTTGCCCATTCCTGCTCCCAGATCCTCACACACAACCCACCAATGGCTTTGTTATCATAATCCTCACAGCCATCTGCCACTGACCTCGAGCAACAGTGGCAAACAGCAGGCACTACCCCCTGCATTTCAGCCTCATGGTGCCCTGTGGTTCTCACAAGTAGCCTGTGGGGTAGATGTATATAGCAGCCTCATGATAGACTATGACATGAGGCCTGTGATGGTTTACATTGATTGACAACTCAACTGGACCTGGAGTCACCTGAGGGAGAGTGTGTCTTGATTAAGTCAATTGAGGTAGGAAGAGTCATCTTAAGTGTGGGCTGTACCAGTCCATGCTGGGGTTCTGGACTGTATAAGAAGAGCAGAGCTGGCTGAGCAGCTCCATTCATCACTCTCTGCCTTCTCAGCATGGACTGCACATGACCAGCTGTTTCAACCTCCTGCCACCATGCCTTCCCCACCACGATGGACTATAACCTGGCACTGTGAGCTGAAATAAACTCTCTCTCTCCTCAGGCTGATATTTGTCAGGTATTTGGTCCCAGCAATGAGAATGACTAAAGTAAGGCCCAGAGAAGATCCATGGTACCCTCAAACTCACATGGAAGGAAAGAATGAAGAACATGAACCCATGGCAGGGTAGAGACCTGGGACCCCACTGTGGCTGCTTTGCTGGTGTGTTTGCCACCCAGTGATTCAGCCAGGTGCCAGGCCTGGGTTAGGCATGAGATACCATGGCTCCATCGTTCATTGCTCCACAGGGAAAGTGACAGGTCTGTCACAATATAAGTGACAAGGAACCATGCAGGGAAGACAAATTCTACCTCCCACTCACGTTTTCATTGTTGAGGTCCTCCATGCAGCCTCAACAAAGGGGCATCTAACCCTTGCTAGGGGAGGGGGCAGAGTGGGTTGAGATCTGCAGTGTGGGTTGGAACTACCCCAGGGGATGAGGGAGGGGCGGAAGTTATACATGGTTGACTTCCTGTGTTCAGGGAGCTCTGAACACTGAATGGCCTTCAGGGTCTTCTAGAGTTAGAGCAGTGATGAAGGCAGAGATCAGTGGAACCAGACAATAATGTTGTGCTTGTGGCCTTGGATACCTCACTTGTTTTTTGAGGCAAGGTATCACTCCAGCCCAGGCTGACTTGGAACTCACTCTGTAACTCAGGCTGGCCTTGAACTCATGATGATCCTCCTACCTCAGCTTCCAGAGTGCTGGGATTATAGAAGTGAATCACTATGCCCAGCTTGTTGGTTGGTTTTTTTTTTTTTTTTTGGAACATCTTACTTTGTAGCCCAGGCTGACCTCAGACTCATAGCAATCCTCCTGCCTCAGCTTCATGAATGCTGGGATTATGGATGTGAGCCACCACACCTGGCTCTTGGGATAGCTCTTTTATCATGTTCTCAACTGCTTGCCATGCCCCTGCTGGGTCAGGGATTGAGTAAACTTCATTCACACTGATGGACCCAGGAGCCATTCTTCTATGGGTTTCTGTTTGCTCAGGGGTCCAAATTGGGCAAAGCTTGCTCCAAAGAGATGGTATCATAAAGGGACAGTATAGGCACTCTCTGATGAAAGGGGAAGGTACCCTGAGACAGAGCCTTTCCTTTTGCCTCTCAAACTTCTCCCCTGGGAAATTTGCTATCATTCTGCTGGTGGTACCTAGAAGGGTACGCAGCAGCCAGGAGGGGACTCAAAGCTAGTTCAGGAGTTTCTGTCCCCCTTTCTTCCTTCCTTCCTTCCTTCCTTCCTTCCTTCCTTCCTTCCTTCCTTCCTTCCTTCCTTTCTTTTTTGGTTTTTCGAGGTAGGGTCTCACTCTAGCCCAGGCTGACCTGGAATTCACTATGTCACTAGGGAGTCTCAGGGTGGCCTTGAACTCATGGCAATCCTCCTACCTCTGCCTCCCGAGTGCTGGGATTAAAGGCATGGGCCACCATGCCCGGCTTCCTTCCTTTCTTTATATATAGAGAGAAAGAGAATGGGTGCCCCAGGGCCTCTTGGCTACTGCAAAGGAACTCCAAACAAGCTCCAGTTGCATTCACCAATTTGTGCATCTGTCTTTACATGAATGCTAAGGAATTGAGCCCAGGGGTGGTAGGTTCTACAAGTAAACACCTTTAATCACTGATCCATCTCTCTAAACCTTCTCAGGGCTTTCTTTTAAATGCAAACTATGGGCCTATAGGTGACCTGAAGTGAGACACAAACTATGCCTCTGATGGTGTGTGAACTTGGTAAAGTCCTTGATCTCCCTGGAAAGTCTGGGGATACTTTAAGTAAGAACCAAGGGGTGTGAAATGAACAATCTGATGATTTTGAAGCCCTCTAATTCTTTTTTTTAAAAGATTTTATTTTTATTTATTCATTTATTACAGAGAGAGAGAGGATGGACACATCAGGGCCTCTAGCCACTGCAAACAAACCCCAGATGCATGTGCCACCTTGTACATCTGGCTTATGTGAATTGAACCCAGAGAATTGAACCTGGGTCCTTAGGCTTCGCAGGCATGTACCTTAACCGCTAAGCCATCTCTCCAGCCCCCTCTAATTCTTTAATAGGAGCAAGGGGGGATTATTCCAACCTTCCGAGTCTCTGATTTGGTGCCTATGTTCTCTCTAGTCTGTGAGTGTCCTGGGGGCAAGGATTATATTGTTTATTCTAGAAATCACAGACCCAAGCATGGGATTTGTCACAGAAGAGATGCTCGGTAAGCATTCATTCATTCACTCAGCAAACATCAATTTCTACCTGCTTGGGTTAAGGCACTGAGTAATTTAGATGAGGAACCTGCTTCTTCAGAGAATACTGGTATCTGGGGCAGAAAGTAAACAAGTCCAATAAACATATACATGAGATAACTCCTCTGGAGGGGAGAGTGGGGTGACCTAACAGCGACTCAAGGAGGGGACATCTTCAGATGGTCACCCTGGGGCTGAGTCTTTCACAGATGGGAACATCATCTCTGGAAGAGGGAATGGGGAATTCAGGGCCTGAGGGTCAAAACATGACAGGAAAGGAAAGGTGTCAACTGGGGAGGATAGTGGGGTGAGTGTGGGAGAGGAGCAGAGCCGGCTGTGTGGGGTGTTGGTAGCCAGAAA
The DNA here is from genome assembly GCF_020740685.1 of Jaculus jaculus. Classification (NCBI taxonomy): domain Eukaryota; kingdom Metazoa; phylum Chordata; class Mammalia; order Rodentia; family Dipodidae; genus Jaculus; species Jaculus jaculus. The sequence continues at coordinate 55,298,249 of NC_059106.1, read as the reverse complement.
ATGATTTTAGAAGTGATGGCAACCTGATGTAGCATGATCTGGTTTGTGTTTTTTAAATATATATTTTAAAAATTAATTTATTTTTTATTTACAACTTCCATGATTGTAAACAATATCCCATGGTAATGCCCCTTCCCCCACTTTCCCCTTTGAAACTCCATTCTCCATCATACCCCCTCCCCATCTCAATCAGTCTCTCTTTTAGTTTGACGTCATCATCTTTTCCTCCTATTATGATGGTCTTGTGTAGGTAGTGTCAGACGCTGTGAGGTCATGGATATCCAGGCCATTTTGTGTCTGGGAGAAGCACGTTGTAAGGAGTCCTACCCTTCCTTTGGTTCTTACATTCTTTCTGCCACCTCTTCCGCAATAGACCCTGAGACTTGGAAGGTGTGATAGAGATATTGCAGTGCTGAGCACTCCTGTCACTTCTTCCCAGCACTGTGATGCCTTCTGAGTCATCCCAAGGTCACTGCCATCTGAAAAGAGAATTAAATATATTTTTTATTTTTATTTATTTGAGGGAAATAGGTGGGGGAAAAGAGAGAGAGAGAGAAAGAGAATTGGTGCACCAGGGTCTTTGGCCACTGCAAACTCCAGATGTGTGTTCCCCCTTGTGCATCTGGCTAGTGTGGGTCCTGAAGAATCGAACCTGAGTCCTTTGGCTGTGTAGGCAAGCACCTTAACCGCTAAGCCATCTATCTCTCCAGCCTCCCCACACCCAGTTTATGTTTTTTAAAGTTCCATTTTGGCTGGGATTATGAGGATGGCGAATGGACATAGAGAGTCATTAAGAGGCTTCCACAAAGGATTTGAGGTTCAGGACACAGAGATGTGCCCTCTCACTTGGAGTACATTTTGGAGACAGCTCAGACCTGCTGATCAGGTGCAGTGCACCCAGAACCCTCCAGGGGAATCCAGCACCCTGGACAGCGCCTGTTGCGGAGTCCAGCACCCTGGACAGAGCAGCTGGTGGGGTCCACGTGGCCAACTCAACTCTTTGAGTTCTTTCTTTCAAGATTTATTTTTATTTATTAGAGAGAGAGAGAGAGAGAGAGAGAGAGAGAGAGAGAGAGAGAGAGAGAATGGGTGTGCCAGCGCCTCTAGCCACTCCAGACGCATGTGCTACCACATGCATCTGGTTTACGTGGGACCTGGAGAATTGAACCTGGGTCCTTAGGCTTCCTAGGCAAGCATCTTAACCACTAAGCCATCTGTCCAGTGCCAGCCCCCTTTGAGCTGTTTCTGAAACCCTATTCCTCCTGGGACAGCCCTTAAAATTTTTCTCTCTCTGTGTGTGTTATTGACTAGCAAAGGCTATTTTTAAAGCAGCAGTGGGTTCACAGAAGAGTTGACTGGGAGGTAGAATTAGTCTTCCTTGTGTGGTTTTTGTTTGCTTTTTCTTGTTTCTTTGAGGGGATTCTTTAGATACAGCCTGGGCATGATCCTTCCTCTCTTAGTCTTCTCAGCTGGAATCTTAGCTGGGCACCACCAGGCCCTGCTAGTTATGTTTTTTTAAAAAAAAATAAAATTGTGTGGGTGTGTTGTGCACGTGTGAGTGCAGGAGCATGCGTGTCAGTGTGTGTGGCGGTCAGAGGACAAGCTTGGGTGTTGGTCTCACCTTCCACCTTGCTTGAGGCAGGGTCTATTGTGTGGAGCTGGGTGCACCGGCCTAGCTGCTCCTCCAGCTTCCATGTGATTTTCCTGTCTCCACCTCCCGTCTTGCTGTAGGAGGACTGGGATTACAAACACACCACCATGTCCGTAATGGGTTCTGGGGATCAGGTCACCATGCTTGGACAGCAATGAGTCATCTCTCCAGCCCCCTAAATATTTTTACTTTTAATAAGAAGGATATCTCACCCTACAGAGGATAAAAACAGAAAATAATGTAGCAGGCTTATATGCGCTCATCATCAAGGTTAGTAACTTCTTTCCGTAGGATTCTGAAGGCTACCTTTTTGAAATATATATATAAATTATTTGCCATCGTGCTGGTGCATGCCTTTAATCCCAGCATTCAGGAGGCATAGGTAGGAGGATCACCATGAATTTCAGGCCACCCCGAGACTGAATTCCAGGTCAGCCTGGACTAGAGTGAGCCCTACCTAGAAATAACACTTTATATATATATAATTTTTTTGCAATTTTTTATAATTTTATAATAATTTATTTATTTGAGAGAGTGAAAGGGGGGAAGATAAGGGGTGCACCAGGGCCTCCAGGCACTGCAAACTCCAGATGCATGGGCCGCTTGTGCATCTGGCTTACGTGGGTCCTGGAAAATCAAACCAGGATCCTTTGGCTTTGCAGGCAGACACCTCAACTGCTAAGCCATCTCTCAAGCCCTGAGGCCTACCTTTTTAAGAAGAAAATTGATGAACTATGATAAATACCGCTGTGCTGAAGCCAGGCTTATCTGACCCAAATGTTTTGTGTTGTCAGTATACACTCAGCCTCTCAAAACCTATGTGCCCCATCATAATGTGTACTTTTAAGGTTTACATAAATGACATGACATTGTGCATATTTCTGTCGTTTACTTTCCATAATGACTCCTGGAACACATGCCTGTGTTGACACATGTCAATCTGCGCGTTCATTTTAACTGAGGCAGATTTTCCACGGTACTACAAAGCCAAGTTATTTTTCTGCTTTCCTATGGATAGATCTTCTCTTTGCTTATTGATTAATTGGTTGGTGTGCATGCTGTGTGTATGGGTGTGTGCTTACCACTGCACATATGTGGAGGTCAGAGGACAACTTGGCGTGTGGGTCCTCTCCTTCCACCTTCTTTGAGACAGAGTCTCTCTTGTTGCTTTTTGCTACTGTGAAGGCCAGTCTAGCTGGGCCATGAGATTCAGGATTCTCCTGGCTCCACCTCCCATTGCTATAGGTGTGGTAGGATTGTATATGCATGTACCACTCTGCATCTGGCTTTTATGTGGGTGCTGGGTATTGAACTTGGTTTGACAGATTTGTAGAGCAAGTAAGTAAGTGTCTTAATCTGCTGAGCCATTCTCCCCACCCCTTCTCCCATCTAAGTAATAACCAGGCTCGACCCTACTTAGCTTCTGAGATCAGACGAGATCAGGTGCATTCAGGGTGGTGGCTGTAGACTCCCCAGCCCTTTGCTTTGCTTTTTAAAAATATTTTATTTTTATTTATATACTTATTTGAGAGAGAGAGGGAGAGAATGGGTGCACCAGGGCCTCTAGCCACTGCAAATGAACTCCAATGCATGTGCCACCTTGTACATCTGCCTTATGTGGGTTCTGGGGAATTGAACCTGGGTCTTTTGTCTTTGTAGGCAAGTGTCTTAACTGGTAAGCCATCTCTCCAGACCTTTGTTTGTTTGTTTGCTTTTGTTTTTGAGGTACGGTCTCACTCTAGCCCATGATGACCTCAAATTCACTATGTAGTCTCAGCCTGCCTCGAACTCACAGCAATCCTCATATCTCTGCCTCCCAAGTGCTGGGATTAAAGGTGTGCACCATTATGCCTGACCTCTTTGCTTTTTATTTAAAAAATTATTTATTTGAGAAAGAGAAAGAGAGAGAGAATGGATGTGCTAGGGCCTCTAGCCACTGCAAACAAACTCCAGACACACATGCCCCCATGTGCATCTGGCTTGTGTGTGTTCAAACCTGGGTCCTTAGGCTTTGCAGGCAAGCACCTTAACCATTAAGCCATCTCTCCAACCCCTCTTTACTTTTTTTTAAATACATTGTAGATGTGCTGGATAAGCTTGGACATGTGTCCTCTTGCATGCAAGTAGAAATCACTGCTGGTGGGGCTGAGGGTGGAGCTCAATCACAAAGCGCCTGCCTAGCATTCTTAGGGGCATGGTTTAATTCCCAGCACTGTCAAAAAATAAATAAATAAAGCTTTGAAGTCACTGTTGATCCTCTACCCTGGTATCTTTTATCTGTAGGGGGATCTGCCCCCCAGCTACTGTGAGTGTCAGCTGCTGGGAACTCACAGCTCCTCCTTGGAAGGGTGAAGGATCCATGAATTCTTGCGTAGCCTACAGCCAGTGATTGACTAACATGAGGGTAGAAAAGGTCAGGTTTCTCACCTCCAGGCAGATCAGCTGTCAAGTTACCAAGCTCCAACTCACCTCAGGGGATCACACCGGTGTTAATCTCCTGCAGAGAATGCTGCATGGCTCAGCCTGTCTTCCGCTCCAGCTGCATCTCTGCTCTCTTCCACCTGAGAACGACTCCTCCATGAATCACCTACACAAAGATTCCTGTCCCAAGTCTCACAGAGAGATCCTAACCTAGAGCAGGCACACATGAGTGGGGCAGTTGCCTGGGTCATAGACCTGCTCTGTGTTTCTGAGCCAGGTGTGGTAGCACACACCTGTGATGCCAGCACTCAAGAAATGGAGGCATGGGCTGGAGAGATGGCTTAGTGGTTAAGGCACATGCCTGTGAATCCTAAGGACCCAGGTTCGATTCTCCAGGTCCCACATAAGCTAGATGCACATGGTGGCATATGCATCTAGAGTATCTTTGCAGTAGCTGGAGGCCCTGGCATGCATCCATTTTCTCTCTCTCTCTCTCTCTCACTCTCTTTCTCTCTCTGTCTCTAATAAATAAATAATTCTGGAAAAAAAAAAAACGAAATGGAGGCATGCATGAGGTTCAGGAGCTCAAGGTCATCCTTAGTTACATACTAAGTTTGAGGTCTAATTATTCTTACCATCATTGCTATTGTTATTTTGCAGTGGTTTTTCTGGGTAACCAAGGATGGTCTTAGACTCACTGTAGGTCAGACTGGCTTTGAACTTGTGATCCTCCTTCCTCAGTCTGCCTCTCTCTCTCTTTTATTGTTTACTTTTGGTTTGGGAGGTAGTGTCTCACTATAGTCCAGACTGACCTGGAATTCACTATGTAGTCTCAGGCTGGCCTTGAACTCACAGTGATCCTCCTACCTCTGCCTGCCGAATGCTGGCATTAAAGGCATGTGCCACCACATCTGGCTCTGCCTCAGTCTCTTGAGCGCTGGGACTATAGGCATGCTCCATCAAACCCTGACATGCACTTTTTCTTGGTCTGTAGACATTCTTGGTTTTAGTGACACAAACCTTATCATCATTTCCTTTATCATTTATTTTATTTAAAAAATACTTTATTTGCTGGGCATGGTGGGTGGTGGTGCACACCTTTAATCTCAGCACTCAGGAGGCAGAGGCAGGAGGATCACTGTGATTTTGAGACCACCCTGAGACTACATAGTGAATTCCAGGGTCAGCCTGGGCTAGAGTGAGATCCTACCCTGAAAAACAAAACAAAACAAAACAAATATTCTATTTATTTGCAAGGAGAGAGAGAAAGAAAGAATGAATGAATGAATGAATGAATGAAGATGGATGCACCAGGGCCTCCAGCCCCTGCAAACAAACTCCAGACACATGTGTCACTGTGTGCATCTGGCTTGTCATGGCACTGGGGAATCAAACTGGGTCCTTAGGTTTAGCAGGCAAGTGCCTTAACCGCTGAGCAATCTCTCCATCCCTCTATTGTTTATTTATCCTTTGTCTTCTTTGTTTTGTCCTCTAACATCATAAAGTTATTTTGTTTTCTTTCGTAGTTTTATATTTTTCTTTCCACATTTAACACCGTAACTTGAGTGGCGTGAGCTGAGGGTTCATTTTACCTTTTTTCTATAGGCTATGCAATTGTTCTAACATTATCCTTTAACTGGATCACACCATGGTCAAGCTCCCCTGTGTATTTGGCTTTCTTCTTTTATCCCTTGGTCTCTGACTGGAATGAAATCTTAACTATCTTAACTATTGCAGCTTTATGACAGCTACGGAAATTGCTAGAGTGAATTTCCTTCCCCCTCCTTCTCCTTTTTTCCCTTTCAAAATCATCTTGACCCCTCGAGGTTCTTTCTTCCTCCGTATACACTTAGGAATGGCCTTGTCACATTGCAGGGAAAGTACACCATGTAGCTTAAACTGGAGGGACAGGCAGCTCTGCCACGGCGAGGCTCCCCACAGGGTACGCGGCTTGCTTCCCCCCTCCACATTCCACGCCTTCCTCTCGGGCTGCCAGCGGACTGTTTGCACCCTTCAAAGCTAACTAACACGTTCTTCCTCTAGGAAGCCCTTGGTGACGGTCCTGGCCACCTGACCTCCTCTAACCCTTCTGTGCCTCTCGTTTCCTGGACACTAGGCAAGTTGGATGCATCCCCCTGAGTGACCTCTTTTGTGCACTGTATAACGTCACTTGGTCGTCCTGGTGCCTCTGAAGATGGGGACAGCTCTGTGTCATTCATCACTGTGGCCCACGGTAGGGGTTCAATAGGGTCCAAGGAAAGGAAGTGGTTAAGGGCTTTTTCTCTTAGGGAAAGCAGGCGTTCTGAAGCGGGACCTGGAACTGGGTTTGGAGTTTCAGGGGACACGCCGTGGGAGTGCAATCCAACCAATCTGACTTTACACGGGGCTTGTGTGCTATTGCGACTTGGCAGGAGCGTCGCACGTGCCCTGCTGACTGACTCCTGCATTCCCACCTTCTTCCTGTGAGGTTTGCAAGAGCAGACTCCTCCCTCAGCTGGAAACCACTTAAAATTTTTTATTTATTTGAGAGAGAGGGAGAGAGGCAGACAGAGAATGGGGATGCCAGGGCCTCCAGCCACTACAAACAAAGTCCAGATGCATGCCCCACTTGTGCATCTGGCTTACGTGGGTTCTGGGGAATTGAACCAGGGTCCTTTGGCTATGCAGGCAAGCACCTTAACTGCTAAGCCATCCCTCCAACCCATTTGCTCATCTCTGAATGACCTCAGGGCACCTTCCTCAAATGCCCCAGTATTGATCCCAAGTGGACACACTACTGCCCAGATGTGATGCCACCGTGCCCTGCCCCCACCCTCTGACCTAGCAGTCTGTCATGGGCTCCCGCATGTGACTAGTGGGTACTTCTTCCCTCCATGCCCCAGAGTCCCCAGAAAGTCGTTCCCATGAACTCTGCCTTACTTCTCCTCTGGAGGGGGGTGTCTTTCTTCTCCCCAAAGACTTAGACAGAGCACTGTCCAGTTGTGAGGCCTCAGCTGGGCATTGAGCTCCACCTGCAGTTTGAGAGCCAGACCTCGATGAGGCACGTTGGTTAGTACTGCAGACATAGCTTTGGGCAGGCTAACCTTCATGAGACGCCCCCCCCCCCCACCAGGGTTGAAGTGGGCGCATTGCTCCCACCTCCAGGGACAGAAGAGCTGGAGGAAGCTAAGGGTGTGGGGTGCATGGCAGGTGCCTAGCAGAAGGCCACTCCTTCCTCACTGGGACAGACAGAAAACGTGAGACACACAGACAAAGATGAGGCAGAATTTATTCTCGTTGTAGGTAACTTCCAGATTTGGGATGGGGACCACAGAGAGGCAGACAGCGGGAGCCCTGAGAGGGACTCCACATTGGTGGGGGGAGGGGGGCTGTGCCTGAGGATCCCAAGCCCAGAAAGCAGGTGAGTAGGGTGGAGTGGGGTGGGGTGGAAGACAGAGTCCCCTGCTCGTGTCCTGACCTTGTTTCCCACTTCCATAGGAAGGAAGGGCAGCTCGGCTATATAGTACTATAATATATAGAGGCGCGAGAGCTGGCCACGGCACCTGGGCGGGGCTGAGACCCCCGAATTATTGCAGGAGGGAGGGGGCTCAGTGCTGGTGTCTCCACGCCCCGCAGCTGTGCGGGCTGGGGGCGGGGCTCGGCAGGGGCGGGGAGTGGGCCGCCCCTCCCTCTGGGGGCTGGCTTCCTTGGGCCTGCCTTCCCCGGGATGGGGGCTTTCTCACCCGGGGTGCTTTTTATGTGCTTTGAAGACCATTTTTGCATTGTCAGGAGTGACAAAAAAAATATTCTGACATGGTAGAAAAAACATATTTACATACCCTGGTGGGCCGTAAGCGGGGAGGGTCAGCCAGTGGGGAGGGGCTTCCCAGGCCCCTTCCGTTCCAGCTTTCCCACTGTGGAGTGGTGTGGGGGAGGAGGGACCTGGGCCAGGAGGAGGGGATGGGTCCAACTTGGTTGTCACATGACCTCTGGCAAGGCCTCACCCTGGTGGTACAAGAATGGGTGGGCCTGAGGTTGAGAAGTTGGGTCCTGAGCTCCTGAATCCAGCCCAGATGGTTGGGTGCGGTGGGGGGGGGGGGAGACAGTGAGAGATTGGGAAGGGCATCAGACACGGGAGTCCATAGCCCTGGCCCTGGCCAGGCAGCCAAGCCCCCTCTGAGGGCAACTTGAACCCTCTGCGGTGATGCTTCTGAGAAAGGTGACCAGAGACTGGCCAGGAACCCTGTTTTCCTGTTGAGCAGCAGGGGGAGCCGGCAGAGGTTGCAGGTGCCCCCCCCAAAGTAGGAGAGAAGCCCAGTCCTGAGTCCAGCTAGGGGTGGGCTCATCCAGGTGGGCTGGTTGATGGGCCTCGTGCTGGTGCAATTTAGAGCCTCCAGACATGGGTGGGGAAAGGAGGTGGGGCCTCTGCCGGGTCCCCACATGGGACCTGGGCACCGGGACCCAGGCAGCGTCAGGTCAGGGTCCCTGCTCACATCTTGCCACACACACCTCATTCGTGACACATGGTCACACGTGTGTGGCTCCTGCCTTGATGGAAAAGCACGTGCCAGGTGACCTGTTCACAAAGGTACTGGGGCCTGACTGGGGCCACAGACAGGTAACCACACACTGTTCTCATCTGTGACAGTACACCTCTGCTGCAGGCCACTCATACGGTCACGCCCCCAAGCACACGCGCACGGAAGCAGGTGAGTGATGTTTCTTTCTGTTGGTCTCTGGTGTCGAGGACTCAGGCTCTGCAAGACACAAGGTCCCATGTCTCATGAAGGCAGGGATCCTGACCACCTGGGGCATCCAGGGTCCCTTTCCAGGTATCTGGCCCATGAAACTCTAGGTTCTGCGGCACAGCCCTGGACTCCTTAGTGCCCGAGAGGCAGCTGAAGATGAGAAGAGACCTAGGGTTCCCCTGACTGTTTGGTGGCCCTGCAGGACCTCTGCCAGCTAGCGTGACCAGAGCCAAGCGGCCATGAGTCAGAGGTGCCGGCGGGGTCCCTGGGTGCTGCTCAGCTGGGCTCTCATGGTCTGGATGCTGCCCAGTATCTTCTTCTGGTGGCCCATAAGGGTGATGCCCAGTGCACGCACATCCCTAGGAAGGAAAGAAGATCAGTCAGCGCGGCCTGGGAGGCTGGGTGCCAGGAAGACACCTAATCCTGTGCCCACCATGGAACTGTCCTGCCTCTGGCTCCCCGCCCTCTCCCCCAGGCCCTGCCCCATGGGGTCCGGTGAGTCCCTCACTCACTGGGCGTTCATGCGTAGCACCATGCCGAGGGAAGAGTACCCGCCAGCGGCGAAGTGGTCCCGGTACCGGCCCATGCGGATGGAGTCCAGCCAGTCCCCCACCGTGAGGTCCCCGCCTCCACCTCCTCGGAGGTCAAAGCAGCTCCTGGCAAAAGCAGGTGGCGGGCACCTAGGGGTAGGGAGTTCAGTAAGTGGTTTGCTAAGGCTCCAGCCTTCCCCAGAGACAAAGACACTGGACACCCTCAGCCTCCATCCGAGGTGGGGGGGGTTGCAACTGGGAGGGTGGGGGCAGGGCTGGGGCTGGTTCAGAGATCAGGGCAAGAGTCGCCTTAGGCCCCCCGATTACGTTTCACCCTGAGCCGGGCACTGGTCGGGGAGAACAACAGGCGGTGACAGCGCTGAGGTGGGCACGAGGTACCTGCCAACCGTGGCCGTGGCCCTGAGGCTTTCAGGGCTGTGGATCAGAGCGTCAAGGACGCTGACGACATGAGAGAAGCGTGGCCGCTGCGCCCGGTCCTTGTGCCAGCAGTCCAGCATGAGCTGGTGCAAGGCCCGCGGACAGCCCATGGGCGCGGGTAACCGGTAGCCTTCCTCCACCGAACTGATGACCTAGAGGGCACAGCGCTGGGATCGGGCTGTGTCCTCGGTCTCGTGAGGCCCTGCCGCTGCCTCCTGGGTCCCACACTCACGTCCTGGTTGGTCATGTTCCAGTATGGACGCTCGCCGTAGGCCAGCACCTCCCACATGACGACGCCAAAGCTCCACACGTCGCTAGCCGAGGAGAAGGTGCGGAAGGCGATGGCCTCGGGCGCTGTCCAGCGGATGGGGATCTTCCCTCCCTGGACAGGCACAAGAGCGCTGATGGCTGGCCGGCCGGCCTTCCCTCCTAGCCCAAGGCAGGGAGCAGAACTCTGGGGTCCTGTTGCCCAGTCTGCCTCCTTCTAAGGGCACCTGTTCTGAGGGAAGTCTGCCTCCCTGAGCCACTGGGAAGATGAAGAGACGATGCCTGGCCCAGCTCGTAACATGCCCAGTGAAGGATTCACCGGGTGGGGCCCGAACCATCAAAGGAACGCAGGGAACAGCCTGGTTCTTCTCCATCTCCTTCTCCCCACCTTCTCCTGGCCCATTTGGCCACTGAATCCTTTCTCCACAGAATCCTGACCCAGCCCCAGTAGGGGAGGCTACACTTGGGGACAGGTGGGCGGAACCACCAACACCCAGACTTTTGTCCTGAAGAACCCTGTCCGCCACCAAGGACCCTAAGAGCAGCCCAGATCCCCGTGGAACATACTAAAACATGGCTGGGTTTCCACCAAGCTTTAGACACAGTTGCGAAGTCCTGCCCACATCCCTGCCCCTGCCTGAGGGAAGGTGGGGACGACTCACGGCAGTGGTGTAGGCAGCGTCAGGGTCATCCTCCAGCGCTCTTGAAAGTCCAAAGTCTGACACCTTGCACACCAGGCGGCCATCCACCAGGACGTTGCGGGCAGCCAGGTCGCGGTGGATGTAGCCCAAGTCTGAGAGGTAGCGCATGCCAGCGCCCACTCCTCGGAGCATGCCCACCAGCTGCACGATGGTGAACTGTCCGTCGTGGGTCTGCTGAGGGACACGGCAAGGCATGGCTTGGGCTCTGGGAAAGAGCTTGGCCTCAGACTGGGAATCTGTCCTGTGTGACTGACTCTCTGGGAAGCAGAGGTGACTCTGTGATGGGCAAACTATCCCCTGGTTTATATATGCACCTGTCCCTAGAGGTGTATCCTTGGGCCTCTTGTGCACCCACAGAGACCCTATGAGGCATCTGGAGCAGCCTGACTGTTGGCCCATTTCGGAGAAGAAGAAATGGAGGCCCACAGAGGTTAAGTCCTATGCCTTACATCACCCAGAGAACGCATGGCAGTATGAGGTGGATATCTGGCCACTTCTTCCCAGCTAGTGATCCAGGTGGTATGAGAGCCTCCCAGACATGCCTCCGCTTGAAGGAGGACAGCAGGGGTCCTTAGAATGGGGCCTTCATAGTAGAGGCTAAGAAGTCACCAAATGCTTGTAGCAGCCAACTTTTTCCATTGTGCTGGGTAACGGGATGTGGGGGGGTTGGGGCCACCATCTCTTTAACACGCAGACTGAACCCCCACATATGGGCAGCAAGGTGGACACACCCCACCTGCATGGATAGCGGGAATGGACACGCACCCTCAGGAAGGCATCCAGGGAGCCATTCTCCATGTACTCGGTCACGATCATTGCCAGGCGGCCTGGGTGGGGGAGGGATGATGCCGGCTTGGTAGAGGGCAGGGAAGGGCAGAGCAGGGCAGAGGAGATTCTAGGGACATCCACCTACCCAGGAGCAGGGCTAGCCATAAGGGTCCCAGTGGGACCAGAGCCAAGGGGGCAGAGAAGATGGGTCAGGGGACAGAGCCCGAGCCCTGTGTGGGGTCAGGGGGTCCCCAGGGTGAGGATGCCTTTGCTCAGCACCTACCTCGGGTGACGACACCCTCAAGGCGGATAATGTTGGGGTGCTCGAACTGGCCCATGATGGCGGCCTCGCTGAGGAAGTCCTGCCGCTGTCTCTCCGTGTAGCCAGCTTTGAGGGCTTTGATGGCCACCGGCACATCGCTTTGGCCCGGCACCCGCAGCCTTCCATAGCAGACTTCTCCCGACTCCCCTGTGAAGCCCACGAAGGGAGGGGGGCAGGGGAGGGTGGTGGGACCTGGCTCTGCGTCCCGCCCCACACGGCCCACCCTCTCAGCCCCCAGGCTCACCCGAGCCAATGATCTTCTCAATATGGATCCTTGACGCCTCGATCTCTCGGGTGAAACTGCGGCCTGCCCGGCCTGGCTCCTCATAGGTGTGGGGCTCTGGGAACTTCCCTGGGGGGTGGTTCAGGGGCAGGAAGACAGGTGGGGGTGCTGAGGAGCCAAAGAGAAGGTCCCTTAGTGGGAGCTGGAGGAAATTCCCTCTCTTGGCATCCCCTGGGGAGAGCAGGGGTACGTGTGGTGTTCTCTGGACGTGGTGGCAAAGGGCAGGCGTCCCACAAGCACTTGCCAGGTGAAAGCAGGGCCGGCTGTGAAACTGCTCTGGGGTCTGGGTCTCCAGTGAGTTCTGAGCTTGTCAGTGTTTTTTTCTGGGGTTGCTTCTAGAGCTTTGAGGTAGTTTAGAATTGCTCGGAGGGTGGTAATGTGATTTTAAAAAGAAAAGACAGATTTCACAAGTGCCAACTTTGTCTGAAAACGGTGCCAGAAAGACGGTGTTAAGGATTCTGAGGCTGCACTGAGCTCAGCAGGAATGAATGTTAGGATTAACATTAATCGCAGGAATGGGGTGTGAAGGGAGGAGTTCCTACATCTGCCTTGTGTCCTATGGCCTCTATGGGATCCTGAAAATCTCTCTGTAGCACAGGTTCTTGTTCAAGAGGGCATGAACCCCCCCACAAGTGAGTGGGCACACATGTGCCTTTCCGGGACGAGAGGGTCTTGGCTGTCCAGTGGTCCCCAGCCCTCCACACATACCGCACTCACCCTGCCCGTTCTGGTAATGCATCTTCTCCCCGTCCGAGTCCTGGAAGGCCTTGCTGTAGCCACAGTGCCTGCGGGAGACAGCCACCACTCTGCTGGGGCCAGGCCAGCCCGGACCACATTCAGAGGGTGGGTCAGCGGCCCCCCCTTCCCTGGCTGGTCGGCTCTTGCTCCTTGGCAAGTCTGCGAGGGAGGGTGTCTGTCCTCGGGCACGCAACCCACGGACTGTGACGGCCGTGAGAGTCACAAAGCAGCCACGGTGTGCTGGTCCGCACATGACCCCAGCACATGAGACCACACTCGCTGGAGGAGCCAGGCTGAGGCTCCCAATGCAGACACTACAATACTACCCTGGCAAACCCCTCTCTCTCCCTGGCCTCGGTGCCTCTATCCATTGCAAGGTCGCATACTCACCGCCCGGACCCATATTCGGTACCATCCCACCCCACCCCCATTCCTTGAGAGCAGAGTGGGGGAGGAGAGAGAGGCTGCAAGGGCGACCTCCGGTTTGAAGGTCCGGTTTCACCGTCCCATCCCATCTGCTGTGTGACTAGGCGGGTACTTAACATCTCTGGTTCCCAATGTACTCATCTGCAAAACGAGGCCAGAATCTCTACCTTACTGGAGGGTCACTGGGTCAATGAGGTGGTATGTTTGCCAGTGAGCCAACCCGGGGCATGTAGGAGCACTGGCTGGGAGGGGTGGGGGTGGGGCGGCGGGAACGCCCACCTCTTCTTACAGATGAGCAGCAGCAGAAGCACCACCAGGCCCGTGATGAGCGTCAGGCAGATCCACACGATGGTCCGCGTGTCGTAGCGGGGCCCTGCAGGAAGGCCAGGCCCTCTTCAGCCACCAGCCATCCCTCCGTCGCTGCCCACCCTGTACCAAACGTCTCTTTGCCTCTCTGCACCAGACTACCCAGCCGCTGCGCCTGGGGACTGGGTAAGCTGGGACAAAAAGCTCTCGCCCCCCCTGGGCCAAGTAGGTGAGCTGGACCTCCTGTCCTGCCTGCCCCTTTCAGCACCAGGGTGGAATGAGCTGAGCCACGTGCGTGCGGTTCTCAGGGGACCGTCCCCACAGCCCTTCCGGGGAAACCCTGGCCCTACATGCAGCTATCACACAAAGGAGGCTCAGAGATCTCAAGCAACTTACCTGAGGCCACACAGTAAAGGGGATGGAGGGGACAGGATTGTCACCTCCACTGTCAAGGTGATCTCAGACCTATGAGCACTTAGGACCCACAAGGGACAGAGCAGTGCCAGGCAGGCATTCACTCACTATCCTACAGGTGAAAGACCCTAGCTGCCTCCCCTGGGTGTGTGAATGGGTGAGCCTCAAAGTCCAGTGGCCCTCATACTTGCAATGCCACAGAATGACCCCGAGGATTAAGCAAACCCCAACTTTGGGCAGCACACCCCAGGGTTGCTGACTTTCAGGATTTTACCTGACCAGCTCCCAGGCCCAAGGTGCACATGTGGTAGGGAAGGGGTGAAACGGGGTGAAACTGGGTTCTGCTGCCCCGGGGGTCAGGGTGATCACTGTAGCATTCTGGCCCTCTCTTTCCTGTCTACGAAATGGAGCTCCCAAGAGATGATGGAGGGATGTTCCTAAGGTCCCTTACTGGCAGTGGTCGCACTGACACTCAAGAGAGGCCAGCAGGTGCCAGGGCTGCCACCTGCTGTGTGGCCTTGGGCAAATAACTTTTCTTTTCTGAGCCTCAAGTTTCTCCCTGTAAAAACGACTTTGACAGCCCCTAGTTAGTGGGACAATCCAGCCTGGCACGGGGCCAGCTGGCTCCCCTCCTCTCCTGCCTTCTCTGCACACTCACGGGGTTTCCCGGTCTCCACCTCCATGGCCTGGCTGAAGCGGCCGCAGCCTGCCGAGGTGCGGGCTCGGACCTGGAACACGTAGCGCGTGCCGGGCTTGAGGCCTGACACGGTGGCGCGGGTGGTGACAGCCTTGAGGGTGGAGTAACTCTGCATCTCCTTGTCCTGTGCAAAACAGAGGAGGTCAGTGAGGCCACCATGGCCCTCCACACTGGCTTCCTGCCCACCCCACCTTCTCGAACCTTCTCGTAGTACTTGATCTCGTATTCCAGGATTATGCCATTGGGCTGCTCTGGCTCCTGCCACAGCAGGGACACACTCGTCTGTCCGGCCCGCTCCTGCCGGATCACCACCACCTGGGACGGGGCTGACACAGTGGCCACCTGTCAGGTGTGGGATGAGCCATGCAAACGCCTTGGCCCAGCCCTTGCCCAGGCCTCGGTGGAGCCCCCGGCTCAGCCTGCTGGCCCTCCTTGCCTCTACTCCAGGACAGCCAGCAGCCGCCCTGGGTCCGTGCCTGCAGCTACCACATTCAGCACCAGCAATGCCTGGCTGCTCCCGGGCCTCCACCCCCAAGCAGAGGCCTGGGCAGAGCAGGCACTCAGGTGTGTCTAAGGAAGGAGCTGGAGGCTCCCGTCCTGTCTGGGATCACACTGGACCCCAAGGGAGGGGCATGAGCTGAGCCGGACCCATCTAGAGTTCAGGGGTTCTCCAGCCATATGAAGTGCCTCTACAAGTGCCTCTCTGTCCCCTGCTGCGTCCGCACAGTCGCCTGCGCTATCCTGACTGTGCCGGGAGGTCACACACCAAGCTGACCAAAGCCAAACCAGAAGTGCCAGATGGGTGCGAAGGCTCACGCCTGGAACCCCAGCTTGCAGGGTTGAGGCAGGAGCATTGTCTTGAGTCTGCTCAGCCTGGGCTACACAGAGAGACCTTGTCTTAAAAAAAATAATAGTAGCCCCAAAGCTACAACACCCCCTTGCCTCAGCCAGGCCTCAAGTCTCTCATACCCCTCTGCTTGCCCCAGGGGACCTCTGCCCACACCCTCAGGTACCCCACCTGCCCCAGCTGCCCAGTTCTTCCTGTTCTGTGTCCGGCTGCCCTAGCATGTCTGGGGGCTCCCCATGGCAGGGAACGAATGCACACACTCAGAGCTCACAAGTGAATAAATGCTGCTGCAGAGTTTGATGTGCAAAGCCAAGAAGTCCCGAGGTCCTGTGAGAACAGAAGGGTTGGTAGCACTAACAAGGCGCACCTGGGTGCTGTCTGAATGCGAGTGAGTTCTCTGCCCGCCCCCATCATCTGTGTGGCAGGGCAGGCTCCGAGCCCAGGGCACATAGCCCTGCTTCACGCAGTACTGTGGCTCCCAAATGCTGTCAGGTAGGGCGGGTTTAGAGGGACAGGGAGAGGTTTCCTGGGGACATCAGATAGGCAGGCTCTAGAGCCACTGAAAGCTGGTCACTTGGAAGTAAGACAGACCCGGATTTAAGTCCAAACCTGTAATTCCAGCACTTGGGAGGCTGAGGCAGGAGGATTGGGTGTTTAAGGCCAGCCTGGGCTTCAGTGTGAGTCTGAAATAAGCTTAGACTAGAGTGAGACAGTCTCAAAGACAAAAAATCACGATGGTATCTATTTCTGATGACATCGAGTGAACTGGCCCGCAAGCCAGCTGCCGGCTGCACGTTCTCATTCCTTCCCCCCACCCACTTCTCTCTCATCTCACGTGGTAGGGAAGGCAGGTGCTGATACACCCATGGGTCCCAGGAGGAGACAGAGATCGAAGCAAGGAAATCACGGAACCCAGGCTTGCAACCCGCTGTGCTTTCTGGGTTCCTCTCACTCCCTGAACACATGCTGCTTTTTAAGGGCACAAAGAAACCCTACTCAGTGCCAGATGTAGCAGCACACGCCTTTAATCCCAGCACTTGGAAGGCTGAGGTAAGAGGATCACTGTGAGTTTGAGGACAGCTGCTTTAAAAAAAAAAAAGGTTCCTACTCAGGTCCTGGTGGAAAAGCAGGCCCAAAAGAGGCAGTCACTCGCCTACATCCCCTAGCAAGTCGGGCTCTGATCTCAGGGTGGGCTGGAGAGGCCAGCTTGCTAGGGGCCTAGGGGCTGCTCCGCCTACCTGCCTGGTTCGTGGTGATGTTGACGACCGCCGCGCTGTGTGGCTCAGGGCTCAGGTTGGACACACCATTGACAGCCTCAATCCAGAAGGAGTAGTTCATGTGAGCCAACAGGTTGGCCACCAGCAGGCTGGCCTGTGCCAGGCTTGTCTGCTGTGGCACAAAGCGGGTGCCACTCCCGCACGCCTCACAGTGGCTCAGGGCCCAAGGGCAGCGGCGGCACACAGCATTGTAAGTGATGTCACTGCGCCCGCCTGGGTCCAGAGGAGGAGCCCACTCCAGGGTCACAGACGTCCCGTTCACACTGGAGATCAGGTTCACTGGTGCCGAAGGAGGCCCTGGGGACAAAGGGCGACAGGTGGAGGTGGGCCTGGCCTAGTCGTCACATTCTATCTGGGGCCACTTAAAAATCAGGTAACTTGGGCTGGAGAGATGGCTTAGCAGTTAAGCGCTTGCCTGTGAAGCCCAAGGACCCCGGTTCGAGGCTCGGTTCCCCAGGTCCCACGTTAGCCAGATGCACAAGGGGGCGTACGCGTCTGGAGTTCGTTTGCAGAGGCTGGAAGCCCTGGCTCGCCCATTCTCTCTCTCTCCCTCTATCTGTCTTTCTCTCTGTCTGTCACTCTCAAATAAATAAATAAAAAATGAACAAAAATTTTAAAAAATATCAGGTAACTTCTACGCCATCCTGGGAAGCTCCCAGGAACAGAGGCTGTTGTCTGCAGGTTGGTTCCATGGTATGAGCATCTGGGTCCAGGAGCCTGAGCCCACACATGGAGCAGAGCCAGGGGGACACTGGGTACTCAGAGCTGGAGGGACACCGTGGTCCTAGAGCCCCACTATGCAAAGTGCCTGGTCATGTCTCCCACCTCCTTCCCACCTCCCAGCCAGTGGCTGTGCTAATGTTAAACATGGAACAGGGGCTGCGGAGATGGCTCAGCGGTTAAGGTACTTGCCTATAAAGCCTGATGACCCAGGTTCTATCCCCCAGTACCCAGGTTAAGCCAGATGTGCAAAGCGGTGTATGCATCTGGAGTTTATTTGCAATGGCTGGAGACCCTGACACACCCATCCTGTTTGTCTCCTCATCCACCTCACTCTTGCAAATAAATTTTTCAGAAAAAAAAAAAAAAGCTACTTTTCAGGGGTTGGAGAGATGGCTTAGAAGTTAAGCACTTGCCTGTGAAGCCTTGACTCCCCAGGACCACGTTAACCAGATGCACAAGGGGGCGCATGCGTCTGGAGTTCATTTGCAGTGGCTGGAGGCCCTGGCATGCCCATTCTCTCTCTCTCTATATATATATACCTGCCTCTTTCTTTCTCTGTCTATTGCTCTCAAGTAAATAAATAAAAATAAAAAATTTTTAAAAATCTACTTTTCAAAAAAAAAAAAAGTGGGACAAAGTGCAGCCCCAGGAAGCCCATCATGTCCCCAGGGCTGTGGGCACCAAGCAGCCCTGTCTCATCACTGCCATGCGGGTCCATGTCTGGGCAGCACAGATTCTGGAGAGAAGGGCAGATAGCCCTTAGCTGGGTTAGTCCCCTCACGGGACAGGGTAGGCCTCTTGGGGGTTGGGGATGAACTGGGGGAATGGAGGGGAACTCAAGCCATCCTCAGAATCCCAGGCTGGCAACACTGGACTCTGGAGGCCAGTAGGGCACAACCTCAAAGCCCCAGGCTCCAGCTGTGTGCAGGAAGGAGCGGCCAAGCTCAAGGTGGGGGACACCAGAAGCCCAGGAGCTGTAGGCACCGAATCTGGGCTTGAAAAAAGCCAGCATCCTGTCAGCTTCAGGCAAGTGCCCAGGACCCCCAGCCAGGCACACCTTACCCCAGGAGCCATCCTTTCTGCCCCAGCAAGTGCCCTACCAGAGAACCACTGAGGAAGGCAGGGTGGTGATAGTGGGTGAGAGAGAAGGAAGGGGTTCCATTTGCCATAGACCTTTGGCAGTGAGAGCAGGGGTTAGTAACACCAAGTGGCCTGTGGACCCGCCTGGCCAGGAGAGCGTGAACATCTGCAGCCAGCTGGAGGCAGGGCGAAGGAGGAGCAGTGCCAAGACAGCCCTGTGTCCTTTGCATACATGTGACCACCTGCTCTCCAGGCACAGGCTTGCTTGCAGAGCCGGATGTGTACGAGCTGAGCCCACAAGACTAAATGTTCAAGCTTGAGTCCCTTCAGGTGTCCTGGGTCACACATGTGTGCACCGCACACTCAGGCATGCAGACACTGTCGATGGGAGCATCTGCCAACTCAGACATATACAGCCACACCATCCTTGCGTGCAGCACCCAGGGGCACACACTCCATGTTCATACACACACACACACACACACACACACACACACGCATGCACGGCAGTGCCCAGCCTTCAGCAGCTCCCCTGGCCCCTCTAGGACAATGGCAGAGGCGAATGTTGCTCTGACTCCCACCCTCATCCCCCAGTGGATCCCTCAGTTTGCCCACCCAGCCCCGGGGCATTGGCATCACTGCCAAGACAGAACATGACTAAAGCCACCCAGCTCAAATTGCCTTCTGGAGAGAAGAGGAAGTGAGGGAAACATGTCCCTAGACAGGTGGCAGGGATACATGACGAGAGTCTGTTCAGAGAGGTCAGGCTTCCTGAGGTGTCCTAGTCTCCCCCGCCCAGCCCAGACTGCTCCTGGCCCAGTGGAAGCGTATGTCCCCAGTCCACCCACAGACCTGGCTCCTCAGCCCTGCGGGACCCAGCAGGTGTTACTCACGGGTACAGGCGGCGGACGGCGGGTCCAGGGCTGCGCGGTAGTAGCTGAGGTCACAGCGGCAGGCCTGGGCAGCGGGCGTCTCCGAGTGGCTGTGGGGAGGGCAGCGAGCACACAGCTGGTCCCCGGGGGCCGACTTGTAGAAGCCCAGCTCACAGGCTGTGGAACAGACGGCAGGCGCACACTCACACTCGCTGGAGCTCCCCCGCCACAGGCCTCCAGGGGGAGGTTCCCACTCCCCACCGCCACCTCCAAGCTCCCCACTGGGTGGGTACCAGGGCAACGACGCAGCGACAGGTCTGTGGCATCAGAGCCCAGAGGTGTGTGGCTTCCTTGGGGCCACTCAGTGGGCTAGGGGCAGAGCTGAGCTGGGATGCAATTACTACTAGCTCCAGTCCCAAAGTGGGCGCCCTAGAGCCCCACCTCTGAGCTTCTCGAATCCTGTCTGACACGGGACACTTGTTCTTGGGGTATGGTGTCTAATAGCTGAGACAAAGGAGAGCCTCAAACCCTGGGTGTGAGTTGGGTGAGAGGTACGGCCAGATGGAGAATGTGGGTGGGTGCTGAGGCACAAGCAAAACCTCTGGGTCCCTAACCTTGCAGCCATAGGGCCATCTCTGCGAAACACAGCTTCCTGGCTCCACTGCAGACCCCAAGTTGGCAGAGCCCAGGGCTCAGGACTCTGCTTTACAAGCTCTCCAGACCAGCTGACTAAGGAAGGACATGCAGGCTCCATCCCTCCCAGTCCCAGCCACACTGTCACCTCTGCTTCCAGGCCCGCCTGCCTCCCCACACCCAGCGGCCAGAGAAGTCACTCCATCTCTCAACCACTGTTTAGGGCCAGGCCGGGTTGGGACCCTATGAAGAACTACAAGTTGAGGAAAATGTGCATGTATCTCACCATCACTGCCTACCTGCTCTACCCCTCAGACATCGAAACAAGAAACCCTGGCAGGGCTAGAGAGATGGCTTAGCGGTTAAGGCATTTTTGCCTGCGAAGCGAAAGGACCCAGGTTCGATTCCCTACAACCCACGTAACCCAGATGCACAAGGGGCACATGTGTCTGGAGTTCATTTGCAGTGGCTAGAGGACCTGGCGTGCCCATTCTCTCTCAGTCTATCTCTCTCTGCTTGCAAATAAGTAAATAATTAAAAAAAAAAGAAAAAGATAGGGCTGGAGAGATGGCTTAGCGGTTAAGCACTTGCCTGTGAAGCCTAAGGACCCTGGTTCAAGGCTCAATTTCCCAGTACCCACGTAAGCCAGATGCACGAGGTGGCGCATGCATCTGATATTCGTTTGGAGGCCATGGTGTACCCATTCTCTTCCTCTTTCTATCTGTTGCTCTCAAATAAATAAATAAATAAACAAAATCATTAAAAACAAAAAACAAGAAAGCCTGGCACCCCCAGTCCTCCTTGCCACTCATCTACAGGTCACACTGAACCCCAGGCTGAACCCCTACAGGCTGCTTCCTGCCTCGGGGCCTTGGCACATCTTCTTCCCATTGTCTGTCCCTTGAATTCCTCTTTCCACATCCATCCCAACTGTCCCTTGATTTCAGTCTTCCTGGACTTCTCCACATCACACAGTGAGACATGGCTGTGCCCCTCCCTCCATCTGGACAAAGTAGCTGTATGTATTTATCTGGGCTGGAAAGTCCTTGTGGGCAGACCCTAGGGAACAACAAGGTCAGGACGGGGTCATTTCCCAAAGGCCCCCAGCACCTAGCCCAGGGCAGCACTGACACCCAGCCGGGCTGAAGGCCTCTGCCACAGGGCCCGTGGAGACTCTGCACACTAAATCCCATTGTAGAAAATTCCATCCTCCAGAGAAATCGTCATGAAATTCGTCATTTCAGACCATCGCTTCTTTGATGCTGATCAGATCTTTATTATACTAGCTCAGACCAGGCTAATTTCTAAAATTCTACAGCCTGGAGTGAGGAGGTGGAGCCGGGGAAAATGGCCATGCTTTAGGTGACTTCAAAGACGTGGGGCTGTGGAGCTGGAAGGAGTGTGATGGCTGTGAGACTGGGGACAACATGCCCCCATTTTGAGGTACTCCTCACTCCAAGGGACCCCCCCCCCAATAAAGCTCAAGCGTGACTATGGTTGGGCTCAGGGCACAGAGGGTGGCCCTGGGGTACAGCCAGGGCCCAGGCTCTCTCTGACCCGCTGAGGTGGTGCAGTCAGTCAGCGGAGCCCTCTGCGTGCTCATCCTTCCCCTCCCCCACCCGCGCGTGCCATGCCCTGCAATGGTGCCACCGCTGTGACGCGGGTTCCTGTCTCCCGGAGCTGGGGGGGAGGGGCTGGGTTGCTCCTCCCTCACTAATCTCTACTGCCCCTCGACCAAGAACCCCAATTCAGAGGAACATCCTTTGCTCCAGGAGGCTTCCAGACCATAGACGGACAGACAAGGAAGCAGGCAGGGACACCCTGGTGACGCACACTGTGCAGGGCAGCTACGTGGCAGCCATCCATGCTAGTCCTGACCGTCGACAGCTCATGAGTTCCCAGCGGGTAAGGCAGACACTGTGAGCACCAGGGTCCCTTTCTCACCTAACTCTTCACATGGGCTGTGACACTGGGCATGTTATGGGACCTCAGTTTCCTTATCTGTAAAATGGGGACAGCAATAGTGTCACTTTGGGACTGTAGGGAGGGTCACGTGAGTAGATGCAGGATTCAGGACAGACTAGTGCCTGGCAGATTGCTGTAAGTGTGTGTGTGTGTGTGTGTGTGTGTGTTGCTGGAGATTGAATCCAGGGCCCTGCCCACCCACCCCTATATTGCACCCCAGCCTCCACCACTGTTTGGCAGAAGAGGAAGTCTGCTCGGGGAGCTTTAGTGCCTTGCTTCCAGCCAAGCCGTGACACAAAGCCAGGCGTGGGCCCTCCAGAGCCACAGCCCATGTGCCCCACGTGCCTCTCCACAGCCTTCCTGGGCTCTGAGGTGGCATGCCTCCTGCCACTACCAGTCCGCAGTTCCTACCACTCAGCTAATACCCATATGGATATCACGTGTCAAGGCCAGATTAATCCACACAGTGACAATAAAATCATTTTTAATAAGAATACTAATCACCAGGCCTCAGGGAGCCCCGAGACCCGGAGACTGGGCTGGGAATGACAGATGGAGGTGCTCCAGGCTGGGGTCTGGCCCGGCCTGGTGACCCAGGGTGCTTCCGGAGCCTGCATGGGCGGGGCAGCCGGCCTCGGGCCAGGTGGAGCTGCTGTCCCTGCCGGAGGGCACCTTGCCCAGGCTGCCTATCAGGCCAGCAGCTGCCTGCAGCCCTAGCCACCTTTCTGCCCCCCTGCACAGAGCTTGAGGTTTGACAAATAAGGTGTCCGCCTGTGGACGACCAAAGGAAATTAATTCTAAATCAGATCTTAAACACAGGCAGGAAGGCAAAAGAACTCGTCGTTCCTGCTCCCCTCAGAGTGAGTCTCTGATATTTATAGAAAGATGATTAGGGCCACGGTGGGTGATTTATATTCTGCGTCCAGGTGACAGGAAGGACGGCGGGACCGTGGGTCTTCAGAGCCCCGCTGCCACTCTGAGGGGCAGACTGCTAGAGGAGCTGTGGGAAGGGAGAAGTGTGGACAGGTGACAAGGAAGGTCACCGGGTCAGGAACTTCCTGCTTGGGGAGCCAGAGACTGGAGATCCATCCACAGTCCACGCTGTGTGTCCCTGGGCCAGTCCCTTTACCTCTCTGGGCCACTACCCCTCACTAGTCAATTGGACCAGCTCTGCATGGTTCTGACATTTCCCCATGAGTCTCTGAGGCCTGAGAACAAGCAGAACGAGACCTCTGAGGAGCTAGGTGGCCTGGAAGGACTTCTCTTGAGCTCTCCAGCCTCAAGGTGCAGAACCCAAGGCTGCTGGCCACTTTCCAGGGGAGCTCTGGGGAAATTTAAAAGATAGGACAAGACAAAAAGCCTGAAAGTAGGGTACTGTGCTGAGCCCTAGTGCCCACAGCAGGCCTTGGGCTCTGGACCCTCCCTCCACTGGAAGGAAGGGGCTCATGCTGGACAAACCAGAACCCCTCTTCCAGCCCTTCCTCTCACCTGTTTTCCTAGACCAGCCCAGCAAGGAGCAGGGTTCCTTGGACTGGCCACAGCCCCCGAGCTCAGAGGCTTCTGGTGACCCCATAAAAAGCTTGTGAGGACATCTCAAGTGGCCAGGATGGCCCATGTGGCTCCCAGCTCCGGCTGGGCCCACTTCGTCCCTTGTCAGGCTGTCATGGGGGAGAACTGGGGGGTCACAGAAACGGGCCTTGGAAGGCTGCCAGCATCCCAGCTTCCTGTGAGAAGGTCTGAGTTTGGAACCTGTAGTCCTCCTTCCAAATGGGGTGACAGACAGTCACAGAGGCCCACTGGTGGGGCCGAGAAACGTCTCTCCACATGTGACTTCAAACCCGTATCCCTTTCCCATCTCTCTGCCTGTGGTGCACTCGGAATTAATATTTTTTATAAAACCTATAATTATCCTGCAACTAGCATAATTATGTTGTATTATGATTTAAATGTAAAACTCAAAATACGCTGCCATCCCTAACCTTGCCTTGCCATTTCCTTGTTATTTTTTATTGATGGGCTGGCAGCAGCCGGTAGTGGGCATGGCCTTGGCATCTCCTGGCCCCCGAGGTCCTGTTGCTCAGGCCCTGCCCCACTTCATTTCCTACCAAACAGGCAGATCAAGTGTCTCCTGAGACCTCAGAGTACTTCCCACAGGTCACTTGGGACAGATGACTGACTGGCTGGCTGATTTCTACTTGCTGGTGGCATGCAGAGCAGTCTGCCTCGCGCAGATGTCACCAGCCAACCTGCCTGGCCGGGATGGCATGTGTTGTGCCGTCACTGTCACTGCCTGCTCAAAATAACAGGACGGCTCTATGGACGGAGAGAAAGTCCTGAGCTCTGAGGGCAAGCGGCCTGGGCTCAGATCCCACTCTGCTGTGCAGGTCTAGGGAGCCTCAGTCTGCCCCGTCTGTGAACTGGGGGTGAGACACCTTGCTGACAGTGCTCTTGTGAGGAGGGGAACTTGTGAACTGCCCAGACACAGGGACCTCCCTGGCCCTGTCCAAACCCCTGTGCCTGGAGCTCCCCTCCCCACCCTGCCACTGTCCAATGCGCTCAGTGGGATGAATGCAGTGTTTATGGAAGTCCCTGTGCATGGCAGACGCCTGTCACTGAAGGGCTTACCCTCCCAGCCCCAAGGAGGCATGATGAGGGAGCCAGCCCAGCAGGGGAAGCTTCCACACACTGAGCCGCCTTCAGGTCCCGGGACTGCTGTTTGCCAGCCGCAGGAGGGAACAGGCAGCGCGTCCTCCTGTGCCTCAGTTTCCCTGACTGAGACAGACCTGTGTGTGTTACCTGCCTCACAACGGGATGGGTGTGGTCAGTGAGCAGCTGTGGGAGGGGCATGCTGGCTGGCTGTAAAGACAGCCGGTACAGGTGAGAAGCACTGGGTATCTGTGACAGGAACCCCGGGGGCAGGGGGAGGGGGTTGTGGACTGACTGGTGGCCTAGACAGACAGAAAACGGAACAAATCAGAGACAGGCAGATGCCCCAGAAGGTGCGTGGGGCTTGAGGTGCAGAGCAAGTAAAGATGTGTGGCCGTCAGGGTGCGATGGAAGGCTTGTGAAAACCAGAGCCTCAGGGAAGAGCTGGGAAGGGCTGGAGGGAGTGCCTGGTCCCAGGGATCTCCGAGCAAGACAACCTCCAGCTGGCCCCTGCTGGCCGGTGCTTGGCCCACACCCTACGCCCTTCACCTAGGGACGAAGGAAGGGCGCTGAGGGCTGGTGGTCCCACCTTTCAGCTGTGGCCATCATGACCTCCGTGGTCTCAACACAAGCCTAGGAGGGGGCACCTTTGTTGCCAGGGCAGTCCCAGCCTCCACGGGACAGGCTTCAGCCTCTCTGACCCCCACATAGGAAAGTCTCTCCCCAGCCCTTCCTCAGGCAGGAACCCAAAGGCCTCCACAGCCAGGCTTCACTGTTCCTTAGTGGCAGAGCAACCATGTGTCCAGCCCTTGGGGGAATCCCCGAAGGGCAGAGGGAAACCAGGCTGAGTCTGATGCCAGCTGGGGCACCAGCTGCTGCTCACGGAGCCTCCCGCTGGGCTCCCTGCTCCCAGCATGCCAGGCTGCACGGCCTTACACGGACCACAAGCACATGTGAGCACACACACACACACGTGCGCGTGGCACTCAGACTGGGACCCTCCCCCACCTGCTCCTGTCTTAGAATGCCCAGGTGCTCAGCTATTCCCAACAGAACTTTATGTGTTCACGGGGCCCTAGACAGGTTCCTCCCAGACACAAGCAGCCTGGGTCTGATATCAACGGCAGGATAAGCCCACACTGTTCTCCCAGGGTGGCCCCACACACATGCCTTCGCAATGCACGCTTGCTTCCCGTGCTCCTTCACCCAGTGCCCTGGTTCCATTTCCCTCCACGTCATGGACTAGAAAGCTGGTGATTTTTAGCACAGAGCCTGGAGCTAGACTTCCGGGTTCCAGTCATAGCTCTGCTGCAGTGCACAGGTAGCTTCACTTCTGTGCTTCACAGTCTTTGCAACTACAAAACCAGGATAACAGGGCTGGAGAGACGGCTTAGCGGTTAAGGTGTTTGCCTGCAAAGCCAAAGGATCCTGGTTCGATTCTCCAGGACCCACGTAAGCCAGATGCACAAGAGGGCGCATGCGTCTGGAGTTCATGCGCAGTGGCTGGAGGCCTTGGTGTGCCCATTCTCTCTCTCTCAAATAAATAAGTAAATAAAACATATTTTTTAAAAAAACAGGATAACAGCTCCTACGTCATCCGATGGTGATGGGGTTTGAACAAGTAACACATGTGAAGTGCATAGAACAATGTCTGACATGAGTTAGCCCAGGGTATGTTAACTCCGAACCTACGTACCCTTGGCTGTGCCCCTTGGCAATGTCCACCAACGGCACTGTCTGGGCACTTCCCGCCCCACCACCTACACACAAGGTACCCTATGAAATAGCTGACAGTAAGCCCCCAGTCGAGGCTACCATTTTCATCTTCGGGGGTGCTCCACTCAGATGACGTCTCCCACACCAGAAGCCCCACCCAGGCTGAGCCACCCACTGCCCGCCCACCCAGCCTTGAGGTGCGCTCACCCACACAGGCATCCCGCCGCTCCTCGTAGCCCGCGCTGCACACACACTTGCCGATGGGCACCAGCCACTCGCCCTCAGCGCTGCAGTACATCTTGGGTGTGTCCCGCTCCTCTGAGTGTCGGACGCACTGACCCCGCACCTCCACGAGCGAGGACGAGTCAGCCCCCGTCACCGCCTCCGAGAAGGCTGCCAGGTTGCGCACCATGGCAGGGCACTTCTTGTAGTAGACACGGAGCGAGAGGATGGCCAGGCAGGCGCCGATGTCCTGGAAGGCCAGGTAGAATCCACGCTTGCTGAGCGGGCCCACGCCTCGCACCTCCGTGTTCAGTTTGAGCCTCCGCACACCCAAGTCGGCGCCCGTGAAGCTTTCATCGGCCGCGATCGTGTCTATCTTGAGGAAGTGGCTTTCCTGCGTGCTGGCGCCCAGATCTCGGTCGGACTCCAGGTAGTAGAGGTTGAAGGTCTCCTTGCACGTACCCAGCACGCCGGGCATGCTGTTGCAATCTCGCAGGGTGAACTTGATCTCGGCGTAGACTCGCCGGGCGCCATCACGGGGCACCCAGCTCGTGCGCAGCCAGTTGTTCTGGTTGGGACTCATGACGTTGCACACCTGGTACGTGTGAATGGGACGGAAGGACTCATCCACCTCGTTGATGGAATCCCACTGTGGCAGAGAGAACACAGCGTGCTATGGCATAGGCCGCCCATCGCTCTGCTGCCGACCCCTGCTGCAAGTCACATATAGGTCCTGGGAGCAGACTTGACCTTCCCTGGTGGACGAGCATTCCTGCCTGAGGCCAGGCACCCTGCACATGGGCTTCAAGTTCCGTCCATGGGGGGGGGGATGGTACTGACTCACAGTCTGAGGCAGAGGGTCAGATCTGTGTGCGACAGGCCTGCGGGGGCAGGGCACTGCTGGCAGAGCTGGAGCTCACACCACATCGGGCCTGTCTGGTGTTTGGGCTCTGACCTTTACTCCTATGTACTGCTTTTCCCATAATTCCCAGGGTGAGGGGACTTGCCCCAAGAGGTGGGCCAGTCCAGCTCCCAAGTAAAGCTCTCAGAGGGACCAGTCCAGGGCAGAAAGTGGGGGCAGTATGTTGCACCCTAACTCCTTGACTACCTGTTCTGCCTAGCTGCTTACTTAGTGACCATTTGATGGACAGGTCACCTGTCCTGTGTTTCTACAGGTCGGCCAACCTCCTACCCAAGCTTGGAGGCTCAGGCTGGCCTGGGTCCTACTTAAGCCAGTACGAAGACATGGGAAAACTGAGAGTGATGGTATCTGTCACTGGCTCCGGCTTGACAAGGGTGATTCCAAAATAAACCAGGCATTATACACAGAGAGGAAAGAAAGGCAGCTGGGAAGTGGGGCAGGCGGGGGGTGGGGGAGGGTTTACCAACTGCATCTCTGATAAGGGATTAATATCTAAAGTAAGTAAATAAGAACTCCTGCAACTCAACAACAGAAAACCAACAGTCCAATTAAGAATGAGCAAAGGACTTGGATGGACATTTTTCTAAAGAAGATACACACATGGTCAAATAACAAAAGAAAAGACATTCAACACCACTCGCTAATCGCTGGGGAAATAAAATCAAAGCCACTGGAAGACAGCACTTCATGTCTATTCGGATGGTTGTTATATATATATTTAAAGCTGAAGCACGAGTGGTCAGGTGCTGGTGGTGTGTGCATAAGGTCCTGAGTTTGGACCTTGGTGCCTGCGTCAAGTCTGGACTCAGTGCTACATGCCTATCACCCCAGCTCTGGGGAGGCAAAGGTAGGAGAATCCCTGTGGCTTGTTGGCCAGCTAGTCTAGATGAAATGGTGAGCTCCATGTTCAGTAGAGACTCCATCTCAAAAAATAAGATGGAGCCGGGCGTGGTGGCGCACGCCTTTAATCCCAGCACTCGGGAGGCAGAGGTAGGAGGATCACTGTGAGTTTGAGGCAGCCCTGAGACTCCATAGTGAATTCCAGGTCAGCCTGGGCTAGAGAGAGACCCTACCTAAAAAAACAAACAAACAAACAAAAAAAAAGATGGAGGGACCTAGGAGATGGTTAAAGTGCTTGCTTACAAAGCCTGCCGGCCTAAGCCACCCACGTAAGCCAGATGAAAAAAAAAAAAGTGGCCCGAACATCAGGTATAAAGAAGTCTAAGCCACACCCCACCCCATGCACACACGTGTGCAAATAAACAAATTAAAATTTAAAATTTTAAAAATAAGGTAGCTAGGTGTGGTGGCATATACCTTTAATCCCAGGACTGGGGTGGCTGAGGTAGGAAGATCACTGTGAGTTCGAGGCCAGCCTGGGCTACAAACTAAGTTCCAGGTAAGCCTGGGCCAGAGCGAGACCCTGCTTCAAAATAAATAAATAAATAAATAAATAAATAAATGAAATAAGGCAGAAAGAGTGGCTGAGAAAAACACCCAACGTTGGCTTCTGGCTTCTACACATGGGCATATTAATATGCATACACACGCATACACACACACACACACACACACACACCCTGAAATAGAAGTGTTGGGGCTGGGGAAATGGCTTAGTGGTTAAGGCCATTGTCTGCAAAACCTAAGGACCTAGGTTGAACTCCCTAGGACCCATGTAAGCCAGATGCACATGGTGGTGCATGTGTCTGGAGTTTGTCTGCAGTGGCTAGAGAGGCCCTGGTGCACCCATTCTCTCCCTCTTCCTCTCTCATGAATAAATAAATAAAATATTTTAAAAAGAAAAGAAGTGTTGGTGTGGGTGTGAGGACCATGGAAGCATCATGCGTCGCTAGTGGCAGTGAGAGCCACACAAGCCATCATGGCAGACAGCATGGTGGGCGCCTCGAAAAACCAACAATAGAGTCACCACACAAACCAGCAATTCTGAGTGTGCACCCCAGAGCAGAGGGTCTGTGTGCCCACATTCACAGCAGCCTTATTTCTGCAGTCAAATGCTCTACCTCTGAGCTATACCCCCTTCTAGCAGCCTTATTTCTAACATCAGATGTGGGCAGCTTGGTGTGCAACTCAGGGTAGACTGCTTGCCTAGCAGGTGGCAGAGCCCAGGCTTTGAGCCCCAATACCACAAACACGCAAACCCCACAACTGGCTAAAAGATGGCAGCCACCCACGTGTCCACCAACAGACAAATAGGCAGGCATGATTCAGTGCTATCTTTCGCAGCCTTAAAAAAGAATGAATACTGATCTCTGTTACAGCCTGGGCGAGTCTTGAAGACATTATGCTAAATGAAATAAGCCAGAAACAAAAGGACAGACGCTGCATAATTCCATTCCACTTGCGTAAGGTCCCTGGGTTAGTCAGATCCTGAGACGGGAGCCAGAATGGGGCTGGCCGTGGGCTGTAGGGAGCGGAGGATGGGTGGGCACCGTCAGTGAGTACAGAATCTCAGCTTTTCAACATGAAAAGATTTTGGTAATGGATGAGACGGCGGTGATTGCCGTACTGCAATGTAAACACACTCAATGACATCAAACTGTACACTTAGGATAGTTACGATGGTTAATTTCATGGTGCATTTATTTTACCACAATAAGAAAGAACAGGGTGTAGAGTGGTGGACTGCTTGCCCTGCATGTGTGAGGCCCTGGTTTCTATCCTACCACCAGCACAAAAGAGTTAAAGAAGGGTTAGGGAAACAGTTCAGCTGATAAAGCGCTTGCCCTG
Organism: Jaculus jaculus; assembly: GCF_020740685.1. Classification (NCBI taxonomy): domain Eukaryota; kingdom Metazoa; phylum Chordata; class Mammalia; order Rodentia; family Dipodidae; genus Jaculus; species Jaculus jaculus. The sequence goes on along the minus strand of NC_059106.1, from coordinate 55,267,909 downwards.
AGTTCCATGCCCAGAATCCACATAAAAATACTGGGCATAGCGCTGCATGCTCATAATCCCACACAGGGAAGACCCCTGGCTCTCTGGCTCATCAGACTAGCATAACTGGTGAGCTCCAGACCAAATCAGAGACCCTGTCTCAAAAAGAGTGGGATTGGTTAAAGACACTTGCTTGCAAAGCCTGCTGGGGTCAGTTCCTCCCCTAGCACCCACACAAAGTGGCCCACGCATCTGTGATCCCAATGTGCCTATGACAATGGGAGGCAGAGCCAGGAGAATCTGAAGCCCACGGACCAATTTGTTTGCAGTGGCAAGAGACCCGGAAGTTTCCTCTGACCTGTGCACATGCACCATGGCACACACATGCAAGTATGCACACACACACACACACGTGCACCATGGCAATACACGTCGGCACATACACACTCGTACATACATACACACACACAAAGAATTATAGATGCCAGAAATGCTCCCTGCCTCTCAGTGCCGCCCAGCCGCAAGTAAAGTGGTGGAAGGTTTTGAGGTACCTGAACAGGAATCCAGACAGGCAAAATTTCCAGGTGCCCCTTAAGCCTCCTACATGTGTGGCACCTTCATGTGTCCTGGCCAGCCTGGCCCTGGGTGAAGCAGGGACCCGGCACAGGCAGGGAGCAGGGAGAGCCCCCAACTCCCTCGTTCATACCACTGCATGGCCCCCGGCTGGGAGCAGACACTGGCCTGAGTCCACAGGGCCCCAAAGAACTAGTGGAGCTAAGGGCAGATGTCCATGTTGGCCTCTGTTCCATGGGCATCTGTCCTGAGCTGTTGCTTACAGAGCAGGAGGACGACTTGACCCGTCCTCAAGACGCACTTACAGTCTGTGGGGTTCTGAGCTTACTCCACAAGGGCTAGGGTGGGGGCCTTCCCTGGGTGCCCCAGATCCTTTCCTGCCTGTCACAGGCCCCTCCATCTGGTCCCGTCGCTGCGAGCCATGTGGTCTCTGTGCCAGCACCCACGGACAGGCCCATCTCCACCAGGCTGGAGAGGATGCCAGAGCAAGTGCCTGCAGAGTGCTGAGCTCAGGCCTGGCACGGGGAGACACTCAACCAGTGGGGCACAAATGAGCTGCCAACATGTCCCCAGCCTGCAAAGCCAGCAGGGAGAGGTCCCCGTCCACAGGGCCCTGGGGAGCACAGCCTTGCTTGCAAGAGCTCATGCCTTACACCCCACGCTGCAGTCCCAGCCCTGAGCTTCATCATGCCACATCTGGGGTTAAAGTCATTGTCACAATTAATGGAACACCAAAGAGCCTGCCAGCTGCTCCCTGTCTGTTCCCTGCCAGGGGCCTGGATAAATTAATCAGCTTGATCTGAGTCTCCTTCAGCCACTCCGCCAGCGTCCGCGGCCTGGCTCTGCCAGAAGCAACAGAATTTCTGGAAGCCCGTGCAAGGGCAGAACTGGTTGTCTCCACTTGGGTCCACTTCCACCCCAGCTGCCTCTGGAGCCCCACAGCTGACCCCTGCACTCTGTCCCCAGCCTTGTTTTCTTCCTGGCACAAAATACATCCAACGGGCTGTGCAGCCCTGGGTCTGCGGCAATCCCTCTCGGAGCCTTGCGAATCTCCTGCGTGAATGCAGGCTTCGTCCACCACTCCTGGGGACAGCGAGGGCCATGGGAGATATGGATGTGAGCATGCTCTCAGCTGCTTATTCACAAGCAAGAGGTGGACAGCCCGAGGGGGGGGGGGGCGGGGAGGAAGGAAAGGCAGAGCCTGAGCAGAGAGACGACCTCACAGAGATTCCAGATTCTCACTGGCCAAGTGACCCCACCATGGATGGCCCCAGATAACTGCACAAAGCATTGCTCTAATTGTCCTGTTCTAACCAAGGAGGTGGAGACGAGGGAGTGACCTGAATAGCCACTCTGACAGACTGAGCAGAGCTCTGGTCCTGGGTGCCCAGCAACCACACTTTTAGCTGTGCACTGCTGGACAACCGGAGGGGGCTTCTCTGCTACTGGACACAGCCCAGATGGTTACCCGGAGCCTCAAGTGCCAGTTTGAAAGACTCCTCTCCTTGCTGGACAGTCACCTGGAACCTGTGTTAGGCAGAAGGGTCCCTGGATTGGGCCACTTGCCCTCTCTACCTGCTGGCCCATCTGGGCTCCAGGTTTAGGGTTTGAGACCCAGGCGTGGAGAGCCGCTCTCGGGCTCAGCAAACATGGATCTCTGCGGCCCTCAGTGTAGACACACAAGTCCTTACTATTCAAGGTGGCACACGAAACTCCATGCAACTCCAGTTCCAGAGGGAGCCAGGTACAGTCCTGGCTCACCGTCACTGTCTGAAGACGGTAGGTCTCCTCACTGCTCTGAGCCTCCGTGGCCTCACTGCAGAATGGGTCTACCTTCCTCCAACAACTGCTGCTGGGGTGAGACGCAAATTACTAAAAGCTCTGCGAGGGCCTCAGCCCGTAAAGTACTTGCCTCAGAATTATAAGGACCTGAGTTTGATCCCCAGGACCTGTGTTAAAGAGGCTGGGTATGACAGCTTACACTTGTAACCCCAGTGCTGGCAAGGCAGAAACAGTTGGCTTTCTGGGGGGGAGCCTGCCAGCCAGTGTAGCCTACTCGGTGAGTTCCAGGCCAGTGTGCAGCCCTGTCTCAACAAGAGGTAGATGACAGCTAAGGCATGGCACCCCAGGTTGGCCCCTGCATGTGCCCTGCAAACAACCTCCCCCCCACACACACACATACTGCTCAGACAGAACTGAGTTGTCACAGTTTACTGAGAAACTGGAATGCCCAAGAGGACTCCGAGCCGTGCATCAGCACCTCAGGAACCAAAGCACCTTCCATCATGGGGTGAGAGCCTCCCAAACCCAACTCCAGTTAGTTGTTACCCTAAACACCAAGTCCTTGCATCGAGGGCAGGGCAGAGACACCGAGAGCCCAGCTGGGGCCAGGAGGGCCTCTTCTAAGCAGTGAGGACCCAGGGGAGGTATAGTCAGTGTAGACCAGATCTGAGATCCACGTTCTCCATGGGTGGGCCCCCACCACAGGCCTTCCCACACCCCTGGGGACAGACACTGAGGAACAGAAGAAGAGATGTCCCAGGGACACATCCTCTGTCCCGTGGCACTGGATGGTCACAAGAGGGATTCTTTTCAACTCTTCATCGGGAACTCTGGGTGCCTTGGGGTCGGCCCTGTCCAATCCTGGAGCCCTTTAGCTCAGCACACTGCTGTCTGGGACCTGACCCTAGACAGGGAAGAGGGGCTCCATCCTGACCCAGCCACAAAAGGCCTCACAAAAGGCCCCCAGACAAAAATACGACCGAAATCCCAGACCGAATCCCATCACAGGTATGAATTCCTACTGCCACTGCCGACAGCGGTACTAGAATGACCAGCCTCTGCCCAGAGTTTCAGCCATGGAAGCCAAACCTGTTCACAAACAGTATACACATGTGCTCTAGGGACAGAGGTGCACCTGTGAGCTCCTTAAATGCGATAACCTCCATAACACATTCATAGGAATATTCATGGACGTCAAGAGCCACTGCTGCTGATGGCTCCAGACCCTGTGCAGGCCACAGAAATCACCCTCCATCCCCTTCAACAAACCCAGGAAGTCACCACATCCCCTACCTTTATACAGACTAGGAAACTGAGACCTGGGGAGGGGAGGTGGTGAGCCAGTCCCCACGAAGCTCCTGGCTCACCTGGGATTTGGGAAAGAGAACAGAGGGTGGAGGCCATGCAGTCCTGTCACTGTGGCCCATGCCCCAAGGAGGTGGTGGGCTGGGCCCAGGGTCATCCGAGCAATCACATGAGGCCTGGGAACATGGTTCAGAAGAGTTGGCACGCTTCAAGTGGTTCCAACAGCGGAGAGCAACCAGGGCTCCTGGGCCAAACAGTCCCTGGTAAAACCAGGCAGCCAAAGGCAGGGGGCTGGGTCCAAAGAGACAAAGGTCTGGCGAGAGCTTTGCTGGCCCTGGTTTCTTATTACTTGCAGCTACCTGGGGCTGCACTATGGCAGGCCAATGAATCTGTAGGACTGGGGCACAGGCATGAGGATCCTCAAATTGAAAGTCTCAAATAAGTATTAGGAATCTAGCACCAGGGTTGATTCTGTTAATCTCAAAGACCCAAGTGTACTAAGATATTAAGAAATAACCACCCTGTCTCCCATTGCTCCGTGTCCCTGGGTAAATTCCTTTGCCTCTCCGAGTAGCTGCTTTCTCTGGCTCTGTCTGTTGCTGAGTCTGAATTTTGGCCTCTCTCTCAAAGGAATGCTGCTGCTCCGTCACTTACCCCATGAGCGGGATACGTGAGCCAGCCCCAGTCCCCGTGGATGGTCGATGTGTCCAGCAAGTTCACTGCAAGATAAGCGACAGGAGGGTGTCAGGCCAGCAACCCTCTTTCCAGCTGAAGCCAACCACACTGGTCCCTCAGCCATCTGCTCCCAGCAAGCAGCTCAGGATGCCTCAGCCCAGTCTGGCCATTCCATTTTTGCCTGGGACATCAGTCTTTGCTCCCCCGTCCTTTGAAGATCAGTTCCCATGTCCCTCTCTTCCCTGAGTTCTCCTCTGCCTTCTTGGGCAATAGCCATTTCACATCCCAGGACACACACTGCCCATGTGCCAGGTTAAAGTTGGGCCTCTGGGATGGTGAGCCCAGGGCTCTTGCAGGCTAGAGTGGAATCCCAGTTCTGCTACTTAAAAGCTTGGTGTTATTAGGCAAGCCCCTTCCTCTCCCTGAGCCTCCACTTCCTCCTCAGGAGACTGGGGTGATGATGTTCATTCCCAGGCTCCATGAAGGTGCCCTGACCCTGTCTCACTCTAAGCAAGACCTCTAAGGATGTGATGGCATCCACGTGTACCCTGTCAAGTGCTACCATCTGAGAACAGCCCCAGTTTTATGGGCCTGAACATCCCCATGATGGAGGCTGGCACCTACTGGGCCTCTGAGCACAGTAAGAGGAGGACTGTAGAAGCTGCCTCCTGGTGCCACCAACCTGGTACCTTCACCATAGCCCCAAGAAGCAGCCAGCTTCTTAGTTAGTTAGTTCCATTTTAGAAAGTAAAGATTCAAGAAGAGCTGGGGAGATGGCTCAGTGGTTAAAGTTACTTGCTTGCAAAGCCTGATGGCCCAGGTTCAAGTCCTCAGTACCCATGTAAAGCCAGGTATAAAGAGTGGAACATGTGTCTTGAGTTCATTTGCTGCAGCAAGAGGCCCTGGCAAGCTGGCTTTCTCTCTCTCCCTCTCTTACACACACACACACACACACACACACACACACAAATAATGGAAAGATTCAGAGAAATTGGGGAACTAGAAGTGGGAGGGTTGGCACTCAGAAGGGCTGGCCCAAGAAGTAGCCACTCTGAACAGTGCCCCAGGGGGAAAGAGCTCTGCTGTAAAGGCTCAGAGGCCAATTTGCATCAGACCCTAGGCCCACCCAGGAGACCCTGCATACTTTGAATGGCAAGGTAAAGGATCCACCTTTCGGGTCACAGTCGCTCATCAGCAAGTGTCCTTCACTTCTCTGACCCTCAACTTCCTCATCTGTGAAATGGGTAAGACCTGGGGGTTTGGATGAGGGTGAGTAACCCATCTACACAGGCAGAAAGGGGGAGAGTGGCAGTGCCAGATTCCAAGATGGTACCTGCCAATCCTCTGACCTCTCTCCATGTCCTTGTGTCGCCCCCTCCACCCCCAGCTCACTCACAAAGCAAGCGCACTCAATTGCTCAGAAGCCAGAGCTCCAGTCCCCACTGTCTCTGTCTGCATGTGGGGGTACATCTCTCTCCTGCTCTGAGCCTTTTGTCCTTTAGATCTGTCTGGCCACAGCTGGACCAGAGGCCTTTGGTTTGGAGTCCACAGCTCCCCACCTTTCTCTCTGCCCTGGGTAACCGCCATGGGCTTCCACGTACCCCACTTGTCAGGGCCTGGACAGGTCACAGAGGGTTAAAGTTGGGCCTCTGGTATCTTCCCCCCACCCCCCGCCCCGGGGCAGCAGGATGTCCTTCGCCTGAGATGCGCACTGCTCTGAGCCTGGCCCTTGAAGATGGAGACAAGTGTCCTCTGGGGCTGTGGAGTGAGGCTGCTCTGGCTGGTTTCCTCCCTCCCACTACACTGTCAGACCTGGGAGAAGGGGGGCCTCCATGCTCCACGTGGGGTCCCCAAGGGCCAGGTGGGATCAGAGGACACAGCAGGAATGTCCCCCTTCCAGAGCCAGCCCTGCACCAGGGCCACAGGCAGAGAGAAGGCGGCTTCCCGCCTCCCTCCCTCCCTTCCTCTCAGGCAATGGAGAGAAAAGTGGGTCAGGCAAGCTCTTTCCTCCTGCTGGCTGGGGGAGGGAAGGGGGCCTGCACTGCTGGTCCCCCCAGACCAGCGGGGACCCTTCTGGAGAGATGTGGGGAAAAGGACACCTAGGGACATCCCAACCCCAGCCAACATCCCAGATATGGGTCTCTGGGCAAGTCCCCTTCTTCCAGCATGTAAGACTCTGTCCATCTCAGACCTACCCCAACCATGGCGCACCCTGAGTGAGTATCTTCCGCTCAGGGTGCTCTCCCTGGAACATCCTGACTTCAGGACCACCTTCTGGGACCGTTCTTCCCCTGGGAAACCCCCACCGTATTTGTGGCTGGCTGCCCATTAGCCATCCTGGGGGCTCAGATAATCCACAGATAAGCCAAAAGTCGATCCCATCAGATTCTGGAAGGGCTATAGGATTCCAGGACTGTTTGTTCCAATTCCTTCCAGACCCTTCTCTGTTCCTTTCCTCCCCTTCTTTCCCTCTGGCCCATCTCTGGCTCCTTCCCTTCCATGGGTGGGAGTGAGGTGTGTCTCACAGGGACTGTCAGGCCTGTGGGAGGTTTAATCTGAGCTGGATAGATTTCTAGCACTGGGCCTCCTGGCCCCAGCCTGGGTCCTTGACAGTGGAGGAATGGTTACCACAGGTGATCTCCTGCTTCATACCCTGCCAGACCACAAGGTCAAGTCCCCTTGCCAGGGCCATCCCCCAGGTCCAAAATGGGAGGCATGGTCTCTCACACAACCCCTTGGGCCTCTGTTTCCTCATGTGGAAGATACCCATGGGCAGTTCCTCGCAGCCTGCCTGCCCCGGCTGTTCAGGGGAACCAAGCGGGCCCTCCCCGTGCTGAGCCACGGATAAGTCCTAAGCCGCTCCTGCCTGACCGTGGAAGGCGTTATGCGATTCCTTTTCTCTCCAGCACCGTCACCTTCCCCCATTCCATTTCGCTGAGACTAATACTTAAATTGATTCACATTCCCTGAGGACACCGCGCGTGATGGCGAGGCCAGAGAATCAGGGTGGCCGGGATCATCAGCCAGGACACGACTGCCTTGCAGACCACCCCAAAGTGGAGGCCGATCCACCCTAGGGAGCATAAGGGGCTTTTAGATTGGTGGGGTTCAGGCACTCTCTGCAGGTGTCAAGACCACCCTGCAGTGCCACTGTGAGCAATGGGCGCTTGGCCAGGCTGGGCACTGTCACTTCCGCTGAGCTCTAGCTGGGAATGGTGTCTTCGCTCTGCGTTTCTGCAATCTTCCTAGCCAGTTCTGGTTCGACTCTAGTTTAGGCACATGCTACAAAGGACTCCTGGGTGTCCCATGTGGAACCCTGGCCCAAGTGACCTTTGCCTGTCTGGGCACTGGGAGTTCTTAGATAGGCATGGGCTGTGCCCATAGCAAATGCCCCCTCACCATAGGCAGACTTTCTGCCTGCCTCTTTCCAGACCTGTCCCTTCCCCAACTGTGGCCCCTTTACTATGTAAGCCCCTTGCTCAGGCCTGAGGCCTGTGGTCTGTCCACAGCGTGGGAGTTTGGGACAAGTTCCCTCCCCATGAGGCTCTGGGGTACACAGCCAGCAACTCTGGAAGGTGCTGGTTTCTCCTCAGAGAAAAAAGTTGGGGCAGTGACTTAGGGTGGAGAGCTGACTCTTGGAGCTTTGCTGAGGGCTTCCTCAGATAGTGCTCCCTGCCAACCCTGAGAAAACCAGTCTGAGGCCACAGCTCCAAGGAACCCAGGGCTCTGGAACTCTAGCCTAGCCCTGTTCTCCGCTCACCCTTCCCGCGCGCCCGTCTCTCCTGATGTCCTCGGGATGAACACATTGCATCTCACCATGGTACCCAGCCAACTGGCCCTCCTGCCCGCTAACCACCTCTCCTGCCCACTAGTCACCCTGTCACAGCCCCTCTCTGTCCCTGGTTTGCTTGGAGACTAGGATTTGACCTGACTCTGAACGTGTAGGTACCTCAGTGGGCGTGAACGCAAGTATGAAGGTCTCCACGTATGTGCTGTGGCATCTACATGCATCGCAGGCATCACGTGTGTACTTCTCTGAGCATGTGTGTATATGACAGTGGAGGTCATGGTAAAAGGGAGGTAGCATGCATGCATATGAGTCTCTGCTGACCTGGGCCTGTGTGGGGGAGTCCTGGAGATTACACACCAGTGCTTCTGGGCAGGGTGGACTCCCTAAGCTGAGTGTGAGGGATTTCTGGGCTTAGAAGGGAGAGCAGCCTGGCTCATTCCAGAGCTCCTGCCACTGGAAGTTTACCGTGCCTGGTGAAAACCAGCTCCAGCCTCAGAAAGCAGCTCCAGTCTCTGGGGCACAGGTGCCAGAAGGGCTTCCTCAGTAGAGTCTAGGCCAGGGGCGAGGGCGCTTGAACCCCGTGGCTTCCTGAGCTGACCTGAGTGTCCAGTGGGGCTAAGGCGGAGTGAGCAGGCATCCCCTGGTATCCTATCCCTCTTAGCTCTCCTGTTCCCTGCTCACCAGCAGTCACTCCCAGGACCCTTTTGGAACTGATGACTCAGTCCATCCCGGACCCACTGCCATCTCCTCCAGGACACTGAGGGATGGAGCCTCCTGCCTCTGACCCCAGACAAGACCCTGCTTTCTGGGGCCTGCGTGCCTAAATCTCCCAGAGCCTCCCCTCCGTCCTGTCGGCAGATGACTCTCCATTGCTATCCTTACTTCTCCAAGAGAGCTCCTCATTCCCATCTCCCCCAAAGATCTATCCTGTGTTCTGGCCCCTGACTTTCGGTTCTTGGCACTCTCTCCCCCCAGCCCTTTTTCCTTCAGCCCTCTGAACCTTATCCCCAATTCTTTGTACCTGCCCGTCCCCCAGGGCCTTCCACTCTGTCCCCCAGCCTATGCCCTGCCTTTTTTCTCGGTCCCCCTCTATCCTGCATACCTCTTGTCTTTCCTCCAGTCCTGTCCCCTCGGCTCCAAGCGTCGTCGATCCTCAGTTTTTTTGTCTGTCCCCAAGTCCCCGTGCAACGTCCCTTCTCCCCAGCCCTCAGGTTCCCCATCCCCGATCGCTCGGGCCGTGGCCCCACGCCCCAGGCCACCCTGTCCCCAAGCCGGAGGGGCTGTCTCCCGCTCCCCCGGAGCTGAGGGTCGCCGCCGGGAAGTTGCGATCCTCGGGCAGAGCGCCGCGCCGCGCCCCGAGCCCCCCCCCCCCGCCGCCGCCGCCCCGCCCGCCACCGCGCCTCCTCCGCTCACCTTCGCCGCGCGCCGCGGACACGCAGGTGGCCGCCGCCGCCGCGGCCGTGACGAGCCAGAGCGCGGGGGGCAGGCGGCCCCGGGCGGGGGCCATGGCCGGGCGGCGCCGCGCACCTCGGGCTCGGGCTCGGCCGCGGCGGCCGCGCGTGGCGCGCTCCTGCCTCTCCCGCAGCCCGGCCGCCCGGCGCACACGCGGCACAGCCGCACGCGGGCACCCGCGCCCGCCGCCGCCGCCACCGCCACCGCCGCCGCCGCCGCCGCCCCGGGCGAGGGCCGGCCCGTCACGGCGCCGAGCCAATCAGAGCCCGGGCGGGGAGGGACGCGGAGCCCGCACCGGGGTCCCCGGCCCGCCGCCGCACGTGCGCACGCTCGCTCGCTCGCGCCTGGGGGCGCCGCACGTGGACGGGCCCCCCCCCGCCCCGCCCACCCGCCCGCCCGCCCGCAGCGCCGGGACGCCCCGGACCCGCCGGGGTTTCCCCGGGAGGACCCCCGCCCGTGAGCCACCGCCTCCGGCACGCCCGCACCCGCGGCACCCACGCCGCGCGGGGGACGGGCGCAGGCACGTATCGGCTCCGTGGACCGGGGCTCGCGTGGGGCACAGAGACAAACTCCGCTGCGCTAGGAGTTAAAAACAACAACAATCCCCACTTGGGTTTAGAGAGGCCTCGGGGGACGTGCGCTCGCCCTGGGAGCACCCGACAGGTAGGAATTCCCGCTGTGAGGCCGCAGGCAAGTTTCTCATCCGGGCTGAGCCTTGGCTTCGGTGTCTGGAAAAGCAGGACCCTCTAAACCCTGCCTGGTCGGTAGCACACACCCTTAAATCCCAGCACTTTGGGAGGTCAAGACAGGAAGGTCGTCTTGAGTTCGAGACCTGCTTGGGGCTAAAGAGTGAGTTGCAGGTCATCCTGGGTTAGAGGGAAACCCTACAAATCAAAACAGCAGGGATCCCTGTGATGTCTGAGAGCCAGGGTGAGTTACGTGAAAGGGTCCAGGTGAGCTCCCAGCATCCTTCAGGAGGCACATGGCCCAGCCCTCCATGGTGCTGGGGATCTTGCCCCGCTCCTCCAGTCCCCTGACTCAACCCTAGCCCAGCATACACACACACACACACACACACACACACACACCCGCAGAAGGAAGGGGCTGATCCCGGAAGGCTGGGGCGGGGTTGGGGAGCGGCTTTCAGAAGTCTCTTGAAGCAGGCCACCTTCCAGCTCCTTGGGCACTAGTAGCCAGCAAGAGACCTGCAGCCTCTGGAGGCTGACCTTGACAAGTGTAGGTGCCTGTGGGGGCAAGACTGTGGAGGCCACCATCTCCTGGCTGGCACAGCCTTCTGTGGCAAGACCACTTGGGAAATCACACGCTGGTCCTTTATGCACACTTGCTTTAACATCCCCCACCCAACCCCCATGGCCCTGCAGGGAGGAGCGACTAAGGAAACTGACACCAGGAAAGACCATCACAGACTGCACAAGGTCACCAAGCTAGACGCTAGGAAGGAACCCAGACCATTTGGCTCCAAAGCCCATTTCTTCCCTTGTCATGGAAGCAGGGCACGGTCTCATTTAGGAGCCCTTCCTAGCAGCTTGGACTGACTCAGAGATGTATGTATGTCTCCTGCTCCCAGAGGCATTCAAGCAGATACCAGCTAGAGATCATTCATGGAATGTTGTTGAGGGTCTGGGGGCCTAAGGGGCAGATTTGATGAGACCCAGAGTGCCCATGTGAGACCGCCTGTGACACTTCCTGAGAGAGTGTCCAGCTCCAGCACTGGACATGTGAGCTGGTTGCATGTATTGTTAAGAGCAGTTGTGTATCCAGAGCTGTTAATGTGGTATGGTAATGAGGAATTGATTTTTAAAGCCAGTGTGTGGGATGGCCACAGTTCATCGATGCAGGACCCTACGTCAAGGTTTCTTGGCTAGAAAATCCACCACACCGGGGGAAGTCAACCCTGGGGCATCAGGACCTTGCAGGTCACAGTAGTCACAGCCCCTGGGGGCATTCCCTCCTCCAGATCTAGCTGCCAGAAACCTGTGTTAATGGGGAAGCTTTGCTAGGGGTTGGTGTCTAGTTCCCAGGCAGAGGTGGGATCAGAGGGAACCTGGGCTCTGACCATTGTACAGATGAGAAACCCAGGGACAGCTAAGGATCCTTGAGGGACTACAAGAATCCCAAATCTTCCTTGGCCAAATGAGAAATCCACCATCCCAGCCCTCCGTGGCACACTGTAGCAGTTGTCCTGCATGCACCCTCTCCCGGGAGTCTCTTTTGCCCCTGTCCTCTGCTGTCCTGTGTCAGAGGGCAGCAGGGAGAGAAAGATGCCACTAGGTCCATTCTACAATCCCCTGGGCACAAGGCAGCTGGCAGGGAGCTGAGTGGCAGCTGCAGGGCACCAGGAGGGTTGTAGATGGTCAGAGACAAGGATCCATAGCATTGCCAGTCACTGAGCCCTCAGGCTGGACGCTACCGTCTTGCTGAAGCCTTTTGGTGCGGATGACAGCGAGGTCGGGGAAGACCAGAGACTGAGGTGTCACACAGCGCTGTGAGTGACACGTGCAAGAATCTGACAGGGGTCGTGTTTTCTCCTGCTGGATTCTGAGCGGGGGAAGGGCAGGGTCCTGGTGCACCATAAATAACTGATGAGCTAGCATCCAAGAGGCCACCACCCTGAAGGACAGAATGTCCAGATGGCACACTGCTGGCTGCCTTTTCAGCTTCTGGACAGCTCCACGTCCCCGTGTGGTGTGACTCACCTGGCTGCAGGAGCAGTGACTGCTCCGCCCAGCAGCGCTCTCCGGTCCCTTCAGCACTCTGCAACCCCAAGCTGCCGGGGCCCTTGGCTGGGTGGAAAGCCACACCTTCCCATCTCAGGCCTCTTACAGGCTGTATGTGGGAGCTTACTCCAGCCTCACTGACACCCTGACTGGCTGGCAGTATCCTCATTCGTCTACTTGGGACCACTGAGACTCAGGAAGGTGGCATGAGACCTCTCTGTGGATACGCAAATAATGGGGCCTGGCTGGTGCTCCCGGACTCTTCTTGTCGCCGGGATGGAAGAAATGGCTCAGTGGTTAAGGGCAAAGCCTGCTGGCTGGGGACAGTTACACACACACACACACACACACGAGTGCACATGCAAATAAATAGATAAAATTTTGGGGGGCTGGAGAGATGGCTCAGCGGTTAAAGGTGTTTTCTTGGAAGGCCTAATAGCCTGGATTTGATTCCCCAGTACCCATATAAAACCAGATACACAACGTGGCCCATGTGTCTGGAGTTTATTTGCCGTAGCAGGAGGCCCTGATATTCCCATACTCACTCACTCTCTGTCTCTGTCTTAATAAATAAATAAATGGCTTAAAAGGGGGGGGGTACTGTGGATACAGCTCACAGTTACAGGCACTTGTTTACAATGCCTCATGGCCCAGGCTCAACTCCCCAGCATCCACATAAAGAGAGATCCATATGTGGTGCACACAGTGAAGTTGATTTGCAGTGGCAAGAAGCCCTGGTGTGTTCATTCTCTCTCTCATCCCCTCCAAATAAATAAAAATATTACAAAATAAAAAAGAATTTATTTTATTAATACCTTTGTTTTTTTTAAATTTTATTGTTCATTTTTATTTATTTATTTGAGAGTGTCAGAGAGAGAGAGAGAGAGGCAGATAGAGAGAGAGAGAGAGAGAATGGGTGCGCCAGGGCCTCCAGCCACTGCAAATGAACTCCAGACGCATGCACCCCCTTGTGCATCTGGCTAACGTGGGTCCTGGGGAATCGAGCCTCGAACCGGGGTCCTCAGGCTTCACAGGCAAGCGCTTAACCACTGAGTCATCTCTCCAGCCCTTGTTTTGTTTTTTTTTTTTAAATATCTTTAATATATTTTTATTTATTTATTTGAGAAAGAGAGAGAAAGAAAGAGAGAATGGGCACACCAGCGCTTCCAGCCAGTGCAAATGAACTCCAGATGTATGCGCCGCCTTGTGCATCTGGATAACATGGGTCCTGGGGAATCAAACGAGGATCCTTTGGCTCTGTAGGCAAACACCTTAACCACTAAGCCATCTCTCCAGCCCCTGTTTGTTTTTTGGAGGCAGCGTCTTATATATCTCAGACTGACCTCAAGCTCCCTGAACTTCTGATCCTCCTGTCGCCACCTCCCCAGTGCTGGGATTACAGGTGGATGACACCATGCCTGGTTTGTGCAGTGGTGGGGATTGAGCTCAGGGCTTCATACCTGCCGGGTAAGCATTCTGCCAACTGCACTACATCTCCAGCCCAGTGTGGGTATGTTGAAGGCAGGGCAGAGCTGAGTGGGTCTGTGTCTCAAGCGCATCATCTTTGGCCAAAACAGAAGTTGTGTGTGTATGGGTGAGCCATAGGGGAGCATGGCTGTGCATAAGGGAACAGCCAAAGGTTGTAACCCCACCCAGACCATCCATGTTGCCTTGCCATGGACACCTCAGAGGAGCCACCCCACATCCCGCTGCTGGCCTGGTCCAGAGCTGGCTGGAGGAGGGGCTGGAGGAGAGCTAGAAAAAGCCTGGATACCCAACCGTAAGGCTTCCTCACTCAGTTTCCATTTTGGGACATGCTGCGATTGGCCTGCAGGAGTGTGGCACTGGTCCTCCACTGCCCGAGTGCCAGGCTCCCAAGAAATACAAGATGACCTTGCCCTTGAAGAGCCTGGGGCTGGAGGGGAGGCAGCCCTGCAGCAGCGGGGAGTATGTAGCTAATGTCCTACAGCCAACTGTCACCACACCACAGACAACACGGCGAAGCTTTGTTCGCCACCTCGAGAGTACAGGCAAGAGCGTCTGAAACAGAAATATAGCGTGTGCCACATACGCAATTCAAATTTTTTCCATATCACATTAAAAAGTAAAATGAAATAGAAATGAGATATACGAATATATGTGTTGACTAGATGTTGCTGCTATAGAATATTAACTTATGTATCAATTCACCAATTCAGCCAGCATTGGGCTCATGCCTGTAATCCTAGCACTTGGGTGGTGAAGCAGAAAGATCAGGAGTTCAAGGTCATCCTCAACTATATAGCAAGTTTGAGACCAGTTTAGGCTACATGAGACCCTGTGTCAACAACAATAACAAAAACAAAAAAGGGGGGGGGAGGAAAAGAAAGGGAGGGAGGAAAGAAGGGACAAAGAGGAAGGGAGGAAAAGAAATTCACTAGTCCGGCAATCATAGATGGGGTCCTCCTGTGGCTCAGTGCCAGATCTCCCTAAAGCTTGTGGACCATCCCAGACCCAGCTCCTGTTCTTGATGAATTTCTGTATAACCTCAAAGCAGATAAATAGACAAACACCAAGATCTCATCCCAGGTAAAAGGATATTACAGAAACTGTAGGCGCCAAAACTTAAAATCAAATTTACAATTTAAAAATACATATTTTAAAAGTTCTGTTTAAGCACAAATGCTGAATGTAATCTAGTCCTTTCTCAGTGTCTCAGAGTCATCCTGTAAAGGATTCTTTGACTCAGTGAAGAAGCCCAGAGGTGAATTGGTTTGAACCACTGTGTGGCAGTCTAAGACAGGTGTCCCTGGGACCATCAAGGTGGGTGGACTGATTTGTCCTTGCACTAGGTGACCCTGGGCAGTCCTGGAATTATCCTCTTCTTCTCCGGTTGGCGCTCGCCTCTTCCCTTTGTTGTAAGGAGAGTTTCCAGCCTCCTCTGAAATTGCTGCTTCTAACCCATTGTGGATGTTAGCAATGGAAAAAAGTTGGAGTCCATGGGTTCCAAGCGGGGGACTTCATGAATAAAGTCTGTGGGCTGAAGTGGTTCCCAGGTCTCTTCTGCCTATCCCAGGCTCTCCTCAGAATGTTTGTTTTGGGGGTATTTGGAGTTGGGTAAGGGAAGCACTGTTATAAATACATAAGAAGTTTATTAATGGCCGGGCATGCACATACTAATTGCTTCCTGCTGTTTACACACCATCCATCACTTCCACATTGAGACCCACCGGCAGGCTGAGAGTGGAGTGGAAAGATCCCTGGACCGGGAGGAGCCTACCCCGCTCCATTCTTCAAGTTTAAGTCTTTTGTTCTCTAAAAACAAAATAACAAACTAACAACACAAACAATCTTGACCTCTTCCCCTCCTAGCAAATGTATCCACATCTGGGTGTCTGTTCTCACTGCCTCAAGTTCTCATCCCCAACCCATTCTCCGCTGCTCACCTCTACTCTCCTCAGCATTTTTTAAAAATATTTTTTAGGCTGGGCATGGTGGCACTTTGGCGGCAGAGGTGGGAGGATCACTGTGAGTTCAAGGCCACACTGACACTGTATAGTGAATTCCAGGACAGCTCAAGCTAGAGTGAGACCCTACCTCAAAAAAAAAAAATATATATATATATATATATTTTTATATAAATTATATATACATATATATAATTTATAATCAGAGAGAGAGGGAGAGAATGGGCATGCCAGAGCCTCTTGCCACTACAAAAAGAATCCCAGATGCCTGTGCCACTATATGCATCGGGATTTAAGTGGGTACTGGGGAATTGAATTTGGCCTATCAGGCTTTATAAGCAAGCTCCATTAACTACTGAGCTCTCTCTCCAGGCCCCTAACCCCCAGGGCTTATTAAGGCCTCAGCAGACCCTCAAACACCACCAGTTGTGGTGACATACCTGATACTCTCACAGCTGTACAAGAGAGTGAGCCTGACCTCACTCTCTCACTTCCCGGCCTGCCTCCTGAGCCCTCAGAACTGCCCATGGCCTATGATAGGTAGCATAGGGGAACACATCTGGATTATCCTCACCTGTTAGCCCACGTCCATCTCCTGGCCACTAACTAAGCTGAGCCTCTGTCAACTACTACTGCCCAACTTCTGTTTGGCATCACTGACAATAGGCATGCCCTTAGACATTTAATGCTATAGCTATCAAGGCTATTTGGTACTCAAGATCATGGTTGCCCTGTCTATGCTCTTCCCTATGGATTCACACCTTCTCAGAGTCATCACTGTGCTGTGTGGATCTCCTCATGGGTCCCTAGGAGGGTGCTGTATGTAGTCACCTCCCGCTGTGCTGTGTGGATCTCCTCATGGTCCCTAGGAGGACCCTGTATGTAGTCACCTCCCACGTGCTGTGTGGATCTCCTCATGGTCCCTAGGAGGGCCTTGTATGGAGTCACCTCCCACTGTGCTGTGTGGATCTCCTCATGGTCCCTAGGAGGGTCCAGTATGTAGTCACCTCCCGCTGTGCTGTGTGGATCTCCTCATGGTCCCTAGGAGGGTCCTGTATGTAGTCACCTCCCACTGTGCTGTGTGGATCTCCTCATGGGTCCCTAGGAGGGTCCTGTATGTAGTCACCTCCCGCTGTGCTGTGTGGATCTCCTCATGGTCCCTAGGAGGTTCCTGTATGTAGTCACCTCCCACTGTGCTGTGTGGATCTCCTCATGGTCCCTAGGAGGGTCCTGTATGTAGTCACCTCCCGCTGTGCTGTGTGGATCTCCTCATGGTCCCTAGGAGGTTCCTGTATGTAGTCACCTCCCACTGTGCTGTGTGGATCTCCTCATGGTCCCTAGGAGGGTCCTGTATGTAGTCACCTCCCGCTGTGCTGTGTGGATCTCCTCATGGGTCCCTAGGAGGGTCCTGTATGTAGTCACCTCCCGCTGTGCTGTGTGGATCTCCTCATGGTCCCTAGGAGGGCCTTGTATGTAGTCACCTCCCACTGTGCTGTGTGGATCTCCTCATGGTCCCTAGGAGGGTCCTGTATGTAGTCACCTCCCACTGTGCTGTGTGGATCTCCTCATGGTCCCTAGGAGGGTCCTGTATGTAGTCACCTCCCACTGTGCTGTGTGGATCTCCTCATGGTCCCTAGGAGGGTCCTGTATGTAGTCACCTCCCGCTGTGCTGTGTGGATCTCCTCATGGTCCCTAGGAGGGTCCTGTATGTAGTCACCTCCCACTGTGCTGTGTGGATCTCCTCATGGGTCCCTAGGAGGGTCCTGTATGTAGTCACCTCCCACTGTGCTGTGTGCATCTCCTCATGGGTCCCTAGGAGGGTCCTGTATGTAGTCACCTCCCACTGTGCTGTGTGGATCTCCTCATGGGTCCCTAGGAGGGTCCTGTATGTAGTCACCTCCCACTGTGCTGTGTGGATCTCCTCATGGTCCCTAGGAGGGTCCTGTATGTAGTCACCTCCCACTGTGCTGTGTGGATCTCCTCATGGTCCCTAGGAGGGTCCTGTATGTAGTCACCTCCCGCTGTGCTGTGTGGATCTCCTCATGGTCCCTAGGAGGGTCCTGTATGTAGTCACCTCCCGCTGTGCTGTGTGGATCTCCTCATGGTCCCTAGGAGGGTCCTGTATGTAGTCACCTCCCGCTGTGCTGTGTGGATCCCCTCATGGTCCCTAGGAGAGTCCTGTATGTAGTCACCTCCCACTGTGCTGTGTGGATCTCCTCATGGTCCCTAGGAGGGTCCTGTATGTAGTCACCTCCCACTGTGCTGTGTGGATCTCCTCATGGTCCCTAGGAGGTTCCTGTATGTAGTCACCTCCCGCTGTGCTGTGTGGATCTCCTCATGGTCCCTAGGAGGGTCCTGTATGTAGTCACCTCCCGCTGTGCTGTGTGGATCTCCTCATGGTCCCTAGGAGGGTCCTGTATGTAGTCACCTCCCACTGTGCTGTGTGCATCTCCTCATGGGTCCCTAGGAGGGTCCTGTATGTGGTCACCTCCCGCTGTGCTGTGTGGATCTCCTCATGGTCCCTAGGAGGGTCCTGTATGTAGTCACCTCCCGCTGTGCTGTGTGGATCCCCTCATGGTCCCTAGGAGGGCCTTGTATGTAGTCACCTCCCACTGTGCTGTGTGGTCCCCCTCCTGGATCCCCCGTAGGACGATCCTGCAGCCATCTCCTGCCTCCCCTACTTCCTCTCCACTTCAGCTCTTGCCCCTCCTTCAGCTCAGCCCAGGGTCCTTCTGGCTCCTGCATGGCCTTCTCCATCTCCACTAGTACTCTGTATTTTTTGGCGTCTTACCTACTTGAAGTGACTCCTAGGTTGGCATCTCCCCTCTGAGGGATCAGGGACTCCTATTGTTTCTGTACCTCAACTCCTCAGCACAGAACAGTCGGCTGCCCTCAAAATGTACCTGGTACTTTGGCCTGGCCCCGAGGCTTATCCACCAAGTGGCCCTAATGTGGAAAGGAAATCATACTGCCTGTCTGGGGCGCTGTGCAGTGTTTGGGGGAGGGGAGCCTCTGAGGACTTTTCACATCTAGAATCACATGACAGAAAATTCACTGTTCTTATTAATCTTAATAGCAGCCCTTTGAAGAGAGTTCTATTCTTATCTGCATTATTGCCACAGAATGAGAACCGAGTGGGGGAGGGGTGACATGACTTGTCCAAGATGTCGCAGCTGTTAAGTGACAGGCTCATAACCACCAAATTGGAGCACTTAACTACGAGGCTGCTGGTAATGGGGGAGCCAGAGCACTGGACACCGTGCTGGAGGGCCCAGGAGCCAGGTGAAAATTGATGCCCTTACTGGTCCCAGGCTGGTGTGTTGGTTATCAGTGGCCTTGCCAATTGTCCTCGACCCCTAGCCTGCCTGGGGTGGGGCAAGAATCAAGCAGACCCAAGGAGAGCCTGTGGCGAGTATTAGCAGTGGGGGGCGGGGGGCAGGATGGTGCCGCCCAGTCCAGGGGCCAGAGTAGGGCCCGGCCTCCTCCTGGGAGTGGGAAAAAGCAGGACTTCCCTAAGCAGAACCGGGACGCAGGGTTCCCAGGCAGCAGCAGGGACCATGTGGAAATTTCTCGGGAGGTCACAAAGACTCCCGCATACTGGTGCGCACTCAGACCTGGTTCCAACCCCACACTTAGCCCTTGTTGTGTGCTGTATGGCTGTGGGAAGTCACAATATGTAAAACGAGGACATCCTTGCCTGGCCAGTGAAGATTAACTGCATACCTGGCCCATGTGTGTTTCCACCCTGTGCCTGCCTCACCTTGCCCAGCCCAAGACCTTTCTTGGGAGCAGGAGGGGGCAGACCAGGGCTCATTATCAGAAAGAGAAGTGTTCATATCCCTGATATTAAAAGATAACCTTCTTGTCACCCTGCTCATTGGGAGGTGAGCCCACATGGCATTCTGACAGCTGGGAGCAGCTCACTGTGTTTGTGGCAGTTTCCAGAGATAGAGTGAGAGCAAGAGGGCAAGAGGAAGAGAGAAAGAGGAGGTGGGGAGGAGAGAGAGGGAACACAAGGAGCAAGCAGTAGGATGGCAAAGCCAACAGGTCAGCACCTGACGATGGGCCTTGCTGGGGAGGGGATAAGTGGCAGGGTGGTGGCACTTACGTACACCAGGGATCCCTCAGGAGGGAACCTGGCAGTAGTATCCAGCACTGAAGGCAAAGCCATCTGAAGACCTGATCTTGCTGCTCCTTGCAGATGCCAGGCAGAGGGGTGATGGGTGGGGCAAGTGGCTTGGCACTGCTGGGAAGATCTGGTTCCAGGAACAGAGCCAGGGTCATGGCCAGCATTAGCCCCTTATGTCCCCTTGTTCCCACCCTGCCAGCTGCCCCTCTGCAGGCCAACACCACATGCTTGAAGTAAGCTTTTCCACCCCACCCCACCCCACACGGCAGCCTATGCTGGTAGCCAGAGCCAGCCTCCATAGCTGTTCCTACAACCCAGGGCTCCCACGTAGGCTGCTCACTGCCCTGTCTCTGGTGCTCATCTGTCAAAGAGAGACACTGACCCACCTCTGTCCCATTCCTCCATCTGTTTTCTCCAGCGTGGGGGCTGTGGGCTGGGCAGCACATTGCCTCCACTTGGGGCACTGCTAGTCTGATGACAGGGACAAGACCATGCCATCTGGTCATCATGTCAGGTAGGAAGACAGGAGCATGAACAGCCATGGAGGTGTCCGCAGGAAGGAATCTAAACAGCAGGGCAGAGTGTGCACGTGGAGACAGAAGACAGTGACTCCAGGGTTAGAGAAATGAGGTGACTTCCCTGAGGTCACACAGCCCATCTCCTGGCCCACTGTGCTGTGGTCCTCCTAGGGGACCAGAGCAGACAAAGATACCAGGCTGTTGTGTGCCCACATTCATTAGCTCTGGGGACAGTGGAAGTGGCGTCATGTTGTTCAGCAGAGGAGGGGCAGCACACAGTTGAGAGGGGCTATTGTTTGCGGAGTACCCCTGGTGGCTGGGTGCTTTGTAACACCCCTCACCCCCGCCCCCCCGTGCAATACCAGCTTCACTCCAAGACTGCAGGTGTTCCATATCATTTGTATTAGGCCCAGAGCTGGTAAGTATCTTGTCCAAAACCAGATAGTCGGTGGGCTGAGACATGAACCCCAGGAGGCCAGCCCCTAAGTATGTCCTATTAGCCAGACGAATTCCTGAGATGGG